>NC_048587.1:35236973-35459473 GCF_013265735.2 Oncorhynchus mykiss
TTTGAGTTTTGTACTAAGAGTTGTGAAAATGACACCAAAGTGATTGAAAAAAGCTGTCAATACAATGTACACATGGCATCCATTGCAGGGGCTGGGATGTGGGAGGACACAGAGTGGCATGATGAGTACATTCACTCACTGTCCCACTGATCTGACAGTGATTGAATATAAAAGTACAGCTGATACTGTACACACACTTCGGTGTAAATCACACTTATGCTGTATTTTAGATGATGCAATCAGTGTTGGGAATGTATTATACTTTTAGATGATGGTAAAATCATAATTTTAGTCTTCTTTCAATGTACTTTAGATCTAATTGTTGCTCTCTTGTATTTTGACAGCTGCAAAGCGAAATTGCTCGTTGGGATTAATAAAGCTTGTCTACTGTAGTCTACTAGCATCTGCTAAACATAATCTGCTCCAAAATCCATTAATTCCTTATTTGTCATTATTACTCATAAATATACAGTTGAAGTCAGAAGTTTACATACACTTAGGTTGGAGTTCTCAACCACTCCACAAATGACTTGTTAACAAACAATAGTTTTGGCAAGTCGGTTAGGACATCTACTTTGTGCTTGACACAAGTCATTTTTCCAACAAGTGTTTACAGACAGATTATTTCACTTATAATTAACTGTATCACAATTTCAGTGGGTCAGAAGTTAACTGTGACTGTAAACAACTTGGACAAATCCAGAATAAGATGTCATGGCTTTAGAAGCTTCTGATAGGCTAATTGACATCATTTGAGTCAATTGGAGGTGTACCTGTGGATGTATTTCAAGGCCTACCTTCAAACTCAGTGCCTCTTTCCTGGACATCATGGGAAAATCAAAAGAAATCAGCCAAAATTGTAGACCTCCACAAGTCTGGTTCATCCTTGGGAGCAATTTCCAAACGTCTGAAAGCACCACGTTCATCTGTACAAACAATAATACGCAAGTATAAACACCATGGGACCACACAGCCGTCATACCACTCAGGAAGGAGACGCGTTCTGTCTCCTAGAGATTAACTTACTTTGGTGCGAAAAGTGTAAATCAATCCCAGAACAACAGCAAAGGACATTGTGAAGATGCTGGGGGAAACAGGTACAAAAGTATCTATATCCACAGAAAAACGAGTCCTATATCGACATAACCTGAACAGCCGCTTAGCAAGGAAGAAGCCACTGCTTCAAAACTACCGTAAAAAGGCCAGACTACAGTTTGCAACTGCACATGGGGACAAAGATTGTACTTTTTGGAGAAATGTCCTCTGGTCTGATGAAACATGAATAGAACTGGCCATAATCACCATCGTTATGTTTGGAGGGAAAAGGGGGAGGCTTGCAAGCCGAAGAACACCATCCCAACCGAGAAGCACGGGGAAGGCAGCATCATGTTGTGGGGGTGCTCTGCTGCAGGAGGGACTGGTGCACTTCACAAAATAGATGGCATTATGAGGAGGAAAATAACGTGGATATATTGAAGCAACATCTCAAGACATCAGTCAGGAAGTTAATGCTTGGTCGCAAATGGGTCTTCCAAATGGACAATGACCCCAAGCATACTTCCAAAGTTGTGGCAAAATGGCTTAAGCATAACAAATTCAAGGTATTGGCGTGGCCATCACAAAGCCCTGACCTCAATCCTATAGAAAATTAGTGGGCTGAACTGAAAAAGCGTTTGTGAGCAAGGAGGTCTACCAACCTGACTCAGTTACACCAGCTCTGTCAGGAGGAATGGGCCAAAATTCACCCAACTTATTGTGGGAAGCTTGTGGAAGGCTACTCAAAACATTTGACCCAAGTTAAACAATTTAAAGGCAATTCTACCAAATACTATTTGAGTATATGTAAACTTCTGACCCACTGGGAATGTGATAAAATAAATAAAAGCTGAAATAAATTATTCTCTCTACTATTATTCTGACATTTCACATACTTAAAATAAAGTGGTGATCCTAACTGACCTAAGCTAGTTTTTACTAGGTGTTAAGGTTTTCTTCCGTCGAAGGAGAGGAGGACCAAAATGCAGCGTGGTTATCTCGATACATCTTTAATAAAGATAATAACGAACAAATACTAACCGTAACATGAAAAAACCAAAACAGACCTATCTGGTGCAAACAGAGACAGGAACAATCACCCACGACACACCCAAAGAATATGGCTGCCTAAATATGGTTCCCAATCAGAGACAACAATAAACACCTGCCTCTGATTGAGAACCACTCCAGGCAACCATAGACTTACCTAGACAACTCTACCATAACACAATCCCATAACCTACAAAAAACCCCAAGACAAAACACACCATATAAATAACCCATGTCACACCCTGGCCTGACCAAAATAAAAAATAAAACACAAAATACTAAGACCAGGGCGTGACACTAGGATTAAATGTCAGGAATTGTGGAAAACTGAGTTTAAATGTATTTGGCTAAGGTGTATGTAAACTTCCGACTTCGACTGTATGTAGCCTCATAAAATGAGAATAGTCATTTGCTAATCTTAGATAATCTTAATGTATTAGCCATTTCTGAAACTCAGTTAGACAGCACCTTTGATACCCCAGTAGGAATACAAGAATACTACATCTATAGAAAAGACAGGAATGTCTACGGGGGATGTGTTGCTGTATACTGTATATTCAGAGCCAAATTCCTTTAAACCTCAGAGAGGAGCTCATGACAAATGAAGAAGTGCTGTGGTTGCAGGTTCACCTGCCTCATCTGAAGCCTCTTCTTTTGGGGTTCTGTATAGGCCACCAAGTGCAAACTGTCAGTATCTGGAGAACATAGTTCCATTGGAAAGTGTTCAGACCCCTTGACTTTTAACACATTTGTTAGGTCACAGCCTTGTTCGAAAATTTATTACATTGTTATTTTCCCCCTCATCAATTTACACACAATACCCCATACTGACAAAACATACACAGGAATTTTGCAACTGTATAAATAAAAATTACATTTCACAGACCCTTTACTCAGTACTTTGTTGAAGCGCCATTGGCAGCAATTACAGCCTTGAGTCTTGAGTATGATGCTTCAAGCTTAGCACACCTGTATTTGGGGAGTTTCTCCCATTCTTCTCTGCAGATCCTCTCAAGCTCTGTCAGGTTGGATGGGGAGCGCTGCCGCACAGCTATTTTCAGGTCTCTCCAGAGATGTTTGATCGGGTTCAAGTCTGAGCTCTGGTTGGGCCACTCAAGGACATTCAGAGACTTGTCCAAGAGCCACTCCTGCATTGTCTTGGATGTGTGCTTAGGGTTATTGTCCCGTTGGAAGGTGAACCTTCGCTCCTGTCATGACGTTGGCCTGGGGGGATAGGTTTATGACAGTCATAAATACCTCTTCCCCCCTTTTCCCTCTCTCTACCCTACTAAGGTTACATTTGCAAAACCCTTGGTTAACATAGAGATTCTGGGAACATCAGTATGTTGTGCGAAATTAACTATATTCTGGTAATCTGAACAATTGAACATATGCGGTGGTACTTAATGAATATGATGTCAGTTCGGTTGTCATCTGAGACATTCTCATCAATGATAAGATGACATAAACTCTACAGTGTAAAATCTACACATCAGAGTTATCGGATTCACATGGAATTGTTGTTCAATTTAAATGTTTGAATATGAAATTATTAATGATGGGATGAATGTGATTTTAGTTTCTAAAATGTGAGATTTGGGTTTTCAGAAGATATGGCTCTGCTCAATCAGTGGCCCGCCCCTGTGAAGGGACATGGGCTATAAAACTCTTCAAACACGCCCTCCTCTCCCTTCCTATATAAGCCCTTGACGACAATATAACTTCCTGTTCCGAGGATGTAGGACGACGGTCCTATGTCAGAATGGTTCAGATAATAACTACAGAACGAAGCCAACATCAGCGTGAGCTTTGGTTGCGAATGGTATGAACTTTGAACTCTTATTCACTACACAAGTGATACCTCCTAGCCGTTGAGTTAGCAACAGCAGATGCAACGAGGGTTAGGAAGGAACAGATATAGTATCCTGTCTATCACCCAACGACGTTACTACAGCGTATCCAATTGACAACCAGAGACATTCTTCAAAGGACTCAACACGGCCTTTTGGCAACACGGCCTTTCATCTACCACCAACCTACCGAAGCACAGCTCAGAGTAAATATTTATTGCATTTTCCTTTTCCAAATGGGCGGTAATTTAGAATGCATCAGATATTGTATTTACGATAGCACAGCTTCTCCCTGTGTCCCTCAGTCTTCCCGCCCTTTCACTCAAACCCAGCCCTTTTCCTTTGTGTAACAAGCTGTCATACCTGTTCATACATGTTCCTTTATGACGTAATTTGTAATCAAGTTATGATTTAATTATGTGTATGTATAATTCTGTGTGATTAGTTCGGTATTTAGTAAATAAATAATTAAACCCAATTTTGTATTGCTGATTCAACTTGTGAGCCAGGGTTCGTGCAGATACCCAAGAATTTACAACTTTGAGATGAGACTGAATTAAGATGACGATTAATATTGACTGCTATTGATGTAAAATATTACTAGGTCTTTAAGAGTTTATTCGGAAGATAACAGCTCTATAAATATTATTTTGTGGTGCCCGACTCTCTAGTTAATTACATTTACATTATTAGCTCAATCAGGTAATATTAATTACGGAGAAATTGTTTTATAGAATAGCATGTCATATTACTTAATCCGGCATAGCCAAAGACACAACACTCGTCTGAGGTCCTGATCACTCTGGAGCAGGTTTTCATCAAGGAGCTCTCTGGACTTTGCTGTTTGTCTCGATCCTGACTAGTCTCCCAGTCCCTTCCGCTGAAAAACATCCCCACAGCATGATGCAGCCACCACCACGCTTCACCGTAGGGATGGTGCCAGGTTTCCTCCAGACGTGACGCTTGGCATTCAGGCCAAAAAGTTCAATCTTGGTTTCATCAGAGAATCTTGTTTGTCATGGTCTGAGAGTCTTAGGTGCCTTTTGGCAAACTCCAAGCGGGCTGTCATGTGCCTTTTATTGAGGAGTGGCTTCCGTCTGGCAACTACCATAAAGGCCTGATTGGTGGAGTGTTGCAGAGATGGTTGTCCTAGAAGGTTCTCCCATCTCCACAGAGGTACGCTTTGTCAGAGTTACCATCGGGTTCTTGGTCACCTCCCTGACCAAGGCCCTTCTCCCCCGATTGCTCAATTTGCTCAAGCTCTACGAAGAGTCTTGATGATTCCAACCTTCTTCCATTTAAGAATGATGGAGGCCACTGTGTTCTTGGGGACCTTCAATGCTGCAGAAGTTGTTGGGTACCCTTCCCCAGATCTGTGCCTCGACGCAATCCTGTCTCGGAGCTCAATGAACAATTCCTTCGACCTGATGGCTTGTTTTTTGCTCTGACATGCACTGTCAACTGTGGGACCTTATATAGTCAAGTGTGTGCCTTTCCAAATCATGTCCACTCAATTGAATTTACCACAGGTGGACTCCAATCAAGTTGCAGAAACATCTCAAGGATGATCACTGATGCTAATAGAGACATTTGTTTTCTTGGTGACCTGAACATTGACTAGTTATCATCTAGTTGTCCTCTCAAGAGGAAGCATCTTGGTGTGACTAATGCCTGCAACACAACCCAGGTTGTCTCTCAACCAACTACAGTAGAGTGTATACCAATAGTGTTGGATCTGTGACATCCACTTGTATTGATCATATTGTATCTTTACTAATGCTGCAAAGCTTTGCTCCAAAGCAGTATCAGTTCCCATTGGCTGTAGCGACCATAACATTGTGGCAATAACAAGGAAAGCAAAAGTACGAACAGATTATTTTGTTGAAGCTGTAAAAAATGCACGTTGGTCTGATGTGTATGAGGAGGAGAATCCAGATGCAGCACTTGGAGTATTTGTAAAAGTATTCTTGCCAATTGTTTACAAATATGCACCTGTTAATTAAGAAAGTAACTGTGAGAAACGTTAAAGACCCCCGGATCAATGATGAATTGAAACATTTTATGGTGAAAATAAATGTAACAACAAATGTAACATTTTGTGACTAAACATAAATTAATAAATTATATTACTAAAACAAGATAAATTACATAAAACAACAATGGAAAAATATTTTGGAGCGCCTTAAATTATATATGGGCAGAGTGGCATTATTAAAGTGACTAGTGTTCCATTTATTAAAGTGGCCAATGATATCAAGTCTGTAGGTAGGCAGCCGCCTCTCTGTGCTAGTGATGGCTGTTTAACAATCTGATGGCCTTGAGATAGAAGCTGTTTTTCAATCTCTCTGTCCCAGCTTTGATGCACCTGTACACCGAGGAACTTAAAAGTTTCCTGCTTCTTCACTGCTGTCCCATCGATGTGGATAGGGGGGTGCTCCCTTTGTTGTTTACTGAAGTCCATGATCATCTTTTTTGTTTTGCTAACATTGAGGGCTCTCACCTCCTCGCTGTTGGCTGTCTCGTCATTGTTGGTAATCAAGCCTACCACTGTTGTGTCGTCTGCAAGCTTGATTATTGAGTTGTGCATGGCCACGCAGTCGTGGGTGAACAGGGAATACAGGAGGGGGCTGAGAAGGGCCCCACTGACCCTTGTGGGGCCCCAGTGTTGAGGATCAGTGGAGTGGAGATGTTGTGTGTACAGTACAGTGCGGTGTCCCTCAGGGTAGTTAACTTGGGCCGTTACTTCTCTATTTTTACAAATGATTTGCCACTTGTCTTTCAAGAAGGTAAAATTTTTTATTTTTTATTTTTATTTTTTTATTTTACCTTTATTTAACCAGGTAGGCAAGTTGAGAACAAGTTCTCATTTACAATTGCGACCTGGCCAAGATAAAGCAAAGCAGTTCGACAGATACAACAACACAGAGTTACACATGGAGTAAAACAAACATACAGTCAATAATAAAGTATAAACAAGTCTATATACAATGTGAGCAAATGAGGTGAGAAGGGAGGTAAAGGCAAAAAAGGCCTTGGTGGCAAGGTAAATACAATATAGCAAGTAAAACACTGGAATGGTAGTTTTGCAATGGAAGAATGTGCAAAGTAGAAATAAAAATAATGGGGTGCAAAGGAGCAAAATAAATAAATAAACGAAATACAGTTGGGAAAGAGGTAGTTGATAGGGCTAAATTATAGGTGGGCTATGTACAGGTGCAGTAATCTGTGAGCTGCTCTGACAGTAGGTGCTTAAAGCTAGTGAGGGAGATAAGTGTTTCCAGTTTCAGAGATTTTTGTAGTTCGTTCCAGTCATTGGCAGCAGAGAACTGGAAAGAGAGGCGGCCAAAGAAAGAATTGGTTTTGGGGGTGACTAGAGAGATATACCTGCTGGAGCGTGTGCTACAGGTGGGAGATGCTATGGTGACCAGCGAGCTGAGATAAGGGGGGACTTTACCTAGCAGGGTTTTGTAGATGACATGGAGCCAGTGGGTTTGGCGACGAGTATGAAGCGAGGGCCAGCCAACGAGAGCGTACAGGTCGCAATGGTGGGTAGTATATGGGGCTTTGGTGACAAAACGGATTGCACTGTGATAGACTGCATCCAATTTGTTGAGTAGGGTATTGGAGGCTATTTTGTAAATTACATCGCCAAAGTCGAGGATTGGTAGGATGGTCAGTTTTACAAGGGTATGTTTGGCAGCATGAGTGAAGGATGCTTTGTTGCGAAATAGGAAGCCAATTCTAGATTTAACTTTGGATTGGAGATGTTTGATATGGGTCTGGAAGGAGAGTTTACAGTCTAACCAGACACCTAAGTATTTGTAGTTGTCCACGTATTCTAAGTCAGAGCCGTCCAGAGTAGTGATGTTGGACAGGCGGGTAGGTGCAGGTAGCGATCGGTTGAAGAGCATGCATTTAGTTTTACTTGTATTTAAGAGCAATTGGAGGCCACGGAAGGAGAGTTGTATGGCATTGAAGCTTGCCTGGAGGGTTGTTAACACAGTGTCCAAAGAAGGGCCGGAAGTATACAGAATGGTGTCGTCTGCGTAGAGGTGGATCAGAGACTCACCAGCAGCAAGAGCGACCTCATTGATGTATACAGAGAAGAGAGTCGGTCCAAGAATTGAACCCTGTGGCACCCCCATAGAGACTGCCAGAGGTCCGGACAACAGACCCTCCGATTTGACACACTGAACTCTATCAGAGAAGTAGTAGGTGAACCAGGCGAGGCAATCATTTGAGAAACCAAGGCTGTTGAGTCTGCCGATGAGGATGTGGTGATTGACAGAGTCGAAAGCCTTGGCCAGATCAATGAATACGGCTGCACAGTAATGTTTCTTATCGATGGCGGTTAAGATATCGTTTAGGACCTTGAGCGTGGCTGAGGTGCACCCATGACCAGCTCTGAAACCAGATTGCATAGCAGAGAAGGTATGGTGAGATTCAAAATGGTCGGTAATCTGTTTGTTGACTTGGCTTTCGAAGACCTTAGAAAGGCATGGTAGGATAGATATAGGTCTGTAGCAGTTTGGGTCAAGAGTGTCCCCCCCTTTGAAGAGGGGGATGACCGCAGCTGCTTTCCAATCTTTGGGAATCTCAGACGACACGAAAGAGAGGTTGAACAGGCTAGTAATAGGGGTGGCAACAATTTCGGCAGATAATTTTAGAAAGAAAGGGTCCAGATTGTCTAGCCCGGCTGATTTGTAGGGGTCCAGATTTTGCAGCTCTTTCGGAACATCAGCTGAATGGATTTGGGAGAAGGAGAAATGGGGAAGGCTTGGGCGAGTTGCTGTTGGGGGTGCAGTGCTGTTGACAGGGGTAGGAGTAGCCAGGTGGAAAGCATGGCCAGCAGTAGAAAAATGCTTATTGAAATTTTCAATTATGGTGGATTTATCAGTGGTGACAGTGTTTCCTATCTTCAGTGCAGTGGGCAGCTGGGAGGTGTTCTTATTCTCCATGGACTTTACAGTGTCCCAGAACTTTTTTGAGTTAGTGTTGCAAGAAGCAAATTTCTGCTTGAAAAAGCTAGCCTTGGCTTTTCTAACTCTGTCTGTGTATAATGGTTTCTAGCTTCCCTGAACAGCTGCATATCACGGGGGCTGTTCGATGCTAATGCAGAACGCCATAGGATGTTTTTGTGTTGGTTAAGGGCAGTCAGGTCTGGGGAGAACCAAGGGCTATATCTGTTCCTGGTTCTAAATTTCTTGAATGGGGCATGTTTATTTAAGATGGTTAGGAAGGCATTTTTAAAAAATATCCAGGCATCCTCTACTGACGGGATGAGGTCAATATCCTTCCAGGATACCCCGGCCAGGTCGATTAGAAAGGCCTGCTCGCTGAAGTGTTTCAGGGAGCGTTTTACAGTGATGAGAGGAGGTCGTTTGACCGCTGACCCATTACGGATGCAGGCAATGAGGCAGTGATCGCTGAGATCTTGGTTGAAGACAGCAGAGGTGTATTTAGAGGGGAAGTTGGTTAGGATGATATCTATGAGGGTGCCCATGTTTAAGGCTTTGGGGAGGTACCTGGTAGGTTCATTGATAATTTGTGTGAGATTGAGGGCATCAAGTTTAGATTGTAGGATGGCTGGGGTGTTAAGCATGTTCCAGTTTAGGTCGCCTAGCAGCACGAGCTCTGAAGATAGATGGGGGGCAATCAGTTCACATATGGTGTCCAGAGCACAGCTGGGGGCAGAGGGTGGTCTATAGCAGGCGGCAACGGTGAGAGACTTGTTTTTAGAGAGGTGGATTTTTAAAAGTAGAAGTTCAAATTGTTTGGGTACAGACCTGGATAGTAGGACAGAACTCTGCAGGCTATCTTTGCAGTAGATTGCAACACCGCCCCCTTTGGCAGTTCTATCTTGTCTGAAAATGTTGTAGTTTGGAATTAAAATGTCTGAATTTTTGGTGGTCTTCCTAAGCCAGGATTCAGACACAGCTAGAACATCCGGGTTGGCAGAGTGTGCTAAAGCAGTGAATAGAACAAACTTAGGGAGGAGGCTTCTAATGTTAACATGCATGAAACCAAGGCTATTACGGTTACAGAAGTCGTCAAAAGAGAGCGCCTGGGGAATAGGAGTGGAGTTAGGCACTGCAGGGCCTGGATTCACCTCTACATCGCCAGAGGAACATAGGAGGAGTAGAATAAGGGTGCGACTAAAAGCAATAAGAATTGGTCGTCTAGAACGTCTGGAACAGAGAGTAAAAGGAGGTTTCTGGGGGCGATAAAATAGCATCAAGGTATAATGTACAGACAAAGGTAAGGTAGGATGTGAATACAGTGGAGGTAAACCTAGGTATTGAGTGATGAAGAGAGAGATATTGTCTCTAGAAACATCATTGAAACCAGGAGATGTCATTGCATGTGTGGGTGGTGGAACTAATAGGTTGGATAAGGTATAGTGAGCAGGACTAGAGGCTCTACAGTGAAATAAGCCAATAAACACTAACCAGAACAGCAATGGACAAGACATATTGACATTAAGGAGAGGCATGCTTAGTCGAGTGATCAAAAGGGTCCAGTGAGTGGAGAGGTTGGTTGAAGGTCACGGCGATTTAGACAGCTAGCCAAGCCAACCGGTAGCAAGCTAGCATAGGATGGAGTCTGTTGTTAGCCACCTCTTGCGTTCGGTCAGTAGATTAGTGGGGTTCCGTGAGGTAGAGGGGATTAATCCAAATCACACAACAACAACAAAAATAAGAACAATAGATATAGTTATAGAGGCCCGAGAAGAAAACAGAATAATAATAAAAATAAATAAATTGTCCGATTGTCTATTCAGATAGCAGCCGGTAAGACAGCTAACGGTTAGCAGGCCGCAGATGGGCGTTCAGGTAACGTCGCGACAGAGGAGCCAGCCGGATCTCCTTCAGGTAGATAACGTCGGCAGTCCAGTTGTGAAGGCCCGGTGGGGCTTCGCGTAGGCAGTGAAACGGGTCCGGATAGGTGACTGCAGCCCAGGAGTGAATGATGGAACTCAGGAGTGATTGACGGAGCTGGCTAGCACCGGAACAATCGATGTTTGCTCCGGAATTGACAAAAGCCGACTGTCACACGGATAGCAGCTAGCTAGCTGTGAGATCCAGGTATGAATGTCCAGAGAGCAGTTGAAATCCAGGGACATGGAGAGAAAAATTGGTCCGGTATGTTCCGTTCCGAGCCGCGCTGCGCCGTACAAAACTGGCGATAGATTTTCGAGCTAAAGGATAGCTGAAGACCACAAACCGTGGTTAGCTGAATACTAACGATTTGCCAGTAAAGAAGCTAACTAGCTTCTGATTAGCTTCTGGATTAGCTTCTGGGCTAGCTCCTGGCTAGCTTCTGGCTAGTTTCTGGCTAGCTTCTTGGAGTTTCTGGCTAGCTTCTTGGAGGATTACAGATCTGAGGTAAATAATAATTTTTTATAAATATAAATTGGTGAGGCTGGTTGCAGGAGAGTGTTTAGAAGATGAGTTGATGGAAAATAAAAATAAAATGTATGTGAAAAAAGTTGTAAATATATATATATACAGGACACGACAAGACGAGGACAAAAGACGTCTGAACTGCTATGCGATCTTGGAGACAAAATGACTATGTATGCTGATGATTACACACTCTACAGATCAGCACCTACAGCCAGTGAGCTCACTGAGACTCTTAGCAAGGAGGTACAGTCAGAATTGGTAATTAACAATAAACTGGTCTTAAATACATCTAAAACCAAAAAACATTGTGTTTGGTTCAAAGCGTTCTCTTACACCTAAATCTCAACTGGAGTTGTGCATAAATGTGACCATCAAATAAGTTTAAAAGGTTGAACTCCTAGGAGGAACATTGGATGGTCAGTTATCATGGTCAAGTCATGTTGACAACGTTGTTGTGAAGATAGGGAGAGACATGTCTTTAATAAAAATATGTTCTGCATTTTTGTCACAAAGATCAACTGTATTAGTTGTTCAGGCTCTGATCTTGTCCCATCTGGATTACTATCCGGTAATATGATCAGGTGCAGCAAAGAAAGACCTAGCAAAGCTGCAGCTGGCTCAAAACAAAGCAGCACGCCTTTGAGCAGTGATTAAAGCTGTGACTATTTCTGGTTAACCAGGTAAGCTAGTTGAGAACAAGTTCTCATTTACAACTGCAACCTGGCCAAGATAAAGCAAAGCAGTGAGACACAAACAACAACGCAGAGTTACACATGGAATAAACAAACATACAATCACTAATACAGTACAAAAAGTCTATAACACAATGGAAAAAATAAAGTCTATATACAGTGAGTGCAAATGGCGTGAGGAGGTAGGAAATAAATAGGCCATAGTAGCGAAGTAATTACAATTTAGCAGATTAACACTGGAGTGATAAATGAGCAGATGATGATGTGCAAGTAGAGATACTGGTGTGCAAAAGAGAAGAAAAGTAAATAAAAAACAATACGGGGATGAGGTAGGTAGATTGGGTGGGCTATTTACAGATGGACCATGGACAGCTGCAGCGATTGGTTAGCTGCTCAGACAGCTGATGTTTAAAGTTAGTGAGGGAAGTATAAGTCTCCAGCTTCAGCGATTTTTTCAATTCGTTCCAGTCACTGGCAGCAGAGAACTGAAAGGAAAGGCGGCCAAAGGAGGTGTTGGCTTTGGGGATGACCAGTGAGATATACCTGCTGGAGAGCGTGCTACGGGTGGGTGTTGTTATCGTGACCAGTGAGCTGAGATAAGGCGGAGCTTTGCCTAGCATCGAATTATAGATGACCTGGAGCCAGTGGGTCTGGCGACGAATATGTAGCGAGGGCCAGCCAACTAGAGCATACAGGTCGCAGTGGTGGGTGGTATAAGGGGCTTTGGTAACAAAACGGATGGCACTGTGATAGACTGCATCCAGTTTGCTGAGTAGAGTATTGGAAGCTATCTTATAGATGACATCGCCGAAGTCGAGGATCGGTAGGATAGTCAGTTTTACTAGGGTAAGTTTGGCGGAGTGAGTGAAGGAGGCTTTTTTGTGAAATAGAAAGCCAATTCTAGATTTTATTTTTAATTGGAGACGTTAAACATGAGTCTGGTAGGAGAGTTTACAGTCTAGCCAGACACCTAGGTATTTGTAGTTGTCCACATATTCTAGGTGAGAACCGTCCAGGGTAGTGATGCTAGTTGGGCGGGCGGGTGCGGGCAGTGAACAGTTGAAAAGCATGCATTTGGTTTTACTAGCGTTTAAGAGCAGTTGGAGGCCACGCAAGGAGTGTTGTATGGCATCAAAGCTCGTTTGGAGGTTAGTGTCCAAAGAAGGGCCAGAAGTACAGTGGGGCAAAAAAGTATTTAGTCAGCCACCAATTGTGCAAGTTCTCCCACTTAAAAAGATGAGAGAGGCCTGTAATTTTCATCATAGGTACACTTCAACTATGACAGACAATGAATTTTAATGAATTTATTTGCAAATTATGGTGGAAAATAAGTATTTGGTCACCTACAAACAAGCAAGATTTCTGGCTCTCACAGACCTGTAACTTCTTCTTTAAGAGGCTCCTCTGTCCTCCACCTGTATTAATGGCACCTGTTTGAACTTGTTATCAGTATAAAAGACACCTGTCCACAACCTCAAACAGTCACACTCCAAACTCCACTATGGCCAAGACCAAAGAGCTGTCAAAGGACACCAGAAACAAAATTGTAGACCTGCACCAGGCTGGGAATACTGAATCTGCAATAGGTAAGCAGCTTGGTTTGAAGAAATCAACTGTGGGAGCAATTATTAGGAAATGGAAGACATACAAGACCACTGATAATCTCCCTTGATCTGGGGCTCCACGCAAGATCTCACCCCGTGGGGTCAAAATGATCACAAGAATGGTGAGCAAAAATCCCAGAACCACACGGGGGAACCTAGTGAATGACCGGCAGAGAGATGGGACCAAAGTAACAAAGCCTACCATCAGTAACACACTACGCCGCCAGGGACTCAAATCCTGCAGTGCCAGACGTGTCCCCCTGCTTAAGCCAGTACATGTCCAGGCCTGTCTGAAGTTTGCTAGAGAGCATTTGGATGATCCAGAAGAAGATTGGGAGAATGTCATATGGTCAGATGAAATCAAAATATAACTTTTTGGTAAAAACTCAACTCGTCATGTTTGGAGGACAAAGAATGCTGAGTTGCATCCAAAGAACACCATACCTACTGTGAAGCATGGCGGTGGAAACATCATGTTTTGGGGCTGTTTTTCTGCAAAGGGACCAGGACGACTGATCCGTGTAAAGGAAAGAATGAATGGGGCCATGTATCGTGAGATTTTGAGTGAAAACCTCCTTCCATCAGCAAGGGCATTGAAGATGAAATGTGGCTGGGTCTTTCAGCATGACAATGATCCCAAACACACCGCCCGGGCAACGAAGGAGTGGCTTCGTAAGAAGCATTTCAAGGTCCTGGAGTGGTCTAGCCAGTCTCCAGATCTCAACGCCATAGAAAATCTTTGGTATATCATTGATATCATTGATATATATGCATCACTCAGTTATGTATAGAGCCATATCATCGTGGAATGCTCTGCCACCAGAGGTTACTCAGGCAAAAAGCAAGTTTAGCTTTAAAAAATAGACCCAAAAACTATTTTATCACAGCGCCTCTCCTCTTTCTAAAGATCTATTTTAACTGTACTGTATATAAGAATATGAATACGTATATATGAATTGTGTAAATAGTATTTTGTTGTCGCTTGGTGTCTTGCCAATATATAGCTCTTATTTTAATTTTAATTTTGAGTTGAATGTCATATCTTATGTTGTTCATGTCTATAACTGTTCTGTACTTCGCCATGTATTTGTACATTTTATGTGGATCCTAGGAAGAGTAGCTGCTGCAACTGCAAGACACCAAAGAATATATATAATTATACAAATCGTATATAATACAACTGTATGGTGCAGAGGCAGACACACAATCACACACACACCTGGATCTGGTTACAGTTAATGTTGACTCAGAAATGAGAGGAGAATTTTAACAAGACAGCAGCGAACAGCTTAATAGTCTCTTTCCTGTCAAGATACCAGAAGCAGATTGTTTAAAAGCAATATTCACATATTCCCTTTGTCACTGACAGACAGTCATCATAGTGGTAGAGTATCTGAAACTGAGATAATGGTTAAATGTGTAGTAGAGGCTGTGGGGGTAATGAGTGCTGTGATTATCTAACACCTCCTAATCTGTGTGTAACAGTGATAACGCCAAGTAAAACTGAAATGATAACTTAAAAACACAAAATATAAATATTCATTAACAAACTTATAGCTTATTAGACACATTTCCACTTCCTGAACACATATTACTTAAATTACTGTAATACTTCACCACAGGTGTTCGACCGTAACTGCGAACCTGTTGTGTCCAACCTGTCTCTGGATCGACTATGGCACCATTTATAGCATGTTATAGCAGCAAATAAACACATTTACCTTCATTTGATAGTAAAGGATAAATGTTGCAAGCACAATTTTTGGTAGTCTTTTGTCATAATTCTGGTTACAAGAAGGGATCAACGGCTGACACGTGATTGAAGTGAGAACCCTACAGATCTAGGTCCAGATTATCCCACCCACAGTCCTTAACGTAACCATTAAACACTTACCCCGGATCAGGGTTCTAGGCAACTTGCTACTCTTGAACACTCACACACACACACACACACACCTATCCTCGGCCCAAACCAAATAGCTTCAGAACCAGAACCGGTCCAGTTCAATGACACACAGTGACAAAATGTGCCTGCCCAACACCTCAACTGACCCCTGGGGGAGGACACCACAGTTTGGTTTGGCCACAAATACATGTCTGTGTGTTATTTCCTATGAAATTATTTACAGTATAGTACATTGTGTACTCTGTTCCACAGAAATCAGGGAGAGTTGTGTTTTTTGTTTGTGTGTGTGTGTGTGCGTGCGTGCGTGCGTGCGTGCGTGTGTGTGTGTGTGTGTGTGTGTGTGTGTGTGCGTGTGTGTGTGTGTGTGTGTCTGCATACCATATGCGTTGTGTGCTGCGTGCCAGAGTGTGTGTAAGTGTGTGCCCTCACGGACAAACCATTAAAGACAGACAGTGGTTAGTTGACAGATGTGGTTTAGCAGCAACCAGTCTCCACAAAACCAAGGTTAATTTCTGACTGATACAGCAGGGTAATTTTTTCACCACCGACAATATCTTTCTGGTTGTGTAGAAAGATAACGTCTATCGATCACTGGGGTGACCACGTGTCATATAACATGTTAAAGAAGGTTATGGCAATGCAATTGAAAATAGATCAATTCGAACAGTTGCCAAAGCAGAATTTATCTTCTGGTGAATTAGACACATACTATATGGATTAGGGATGTTTAAATGATGATAATGATTGTGAGTTTAAAGTGGGACTGTGACACTAAGGAGATATGGCTTTGTAGCACTTTATAATAACGCCACGTAATAACACATTTACAATGGATCAGTAAACAATTTATTCATTATTTATTCATCATTACTCACACATTTGTATATGTTAGTAACCTAGTTATTCTACACATTTATAAACAACTTTTAAATATTTTATAATTATTCATAAAATGTTCAATATAGGTCTTTATAAATCATTTACTAATCATTAGTTTGTATTTTTGTGTGGCCTCATCTAAAGTTTGGACTATTTATACTTTATAAATACTTTATACATATTTTGAGGGACCAGTGTAATTTCTCACAAAAAGATAGACATGCCATTGGTAGAAAGTCCAGCAGTACCTGGTGCTCGTTAAGGCCTCAAAATATCCGCTAGTACATATCAATGCTTGAAGAATAAGCACACAATACAGAGGATGTTTAAGAAAATACCGTAATATTGACATTTTATTCCAAAACAGTCACACTATTGTAATAGTGTGATGTGAAACTTCAGACACACTCTATGCTGAGTAAAATAATGTTCTAAGCCTGAAAATGCTAACAAGTGTTTCTTGGCAGTGAAATTACACTGGTCTCTCAAAACATTTAAAAAATAAAATAGGCTTTGGATGAGGCCACACAAAAATACTTAACTAATGATTAGTAAATGGTTTATAAGGACCTATATCATGATGCATAAATGATGAATAATCCATTATAAATGCTTTATTACATGGAGTTATTATAAAGTGCTATATATGAAGGTAATAGTCATGTTGAGGATGAAAGCACAAAGAATCATCACAATCATTAAAAAATGGTTTGTGTTATATAGGAGGTGAGGACATCAACCACAACAATACAACAAACCTAGACAGTATAGGAGGTAACTCCCATCCCCATGCTGTCACGTTCTGACCATAGTTCTGTGAGTTGGGGTGGGCAGTCTATGTTTGTTTTTCTATGTTGGTTTTTGTGTTCGGCCTAGTATGGTTCTCAATCAGAGGCAGGTGTCGTTAGTTGTCTCTGATTGAGAATCATACTTAGGTAGCCTGGGTTTCACTTTTGGTTTGTGGGTGTTTGTTTCCGTGTGAGTGTTTGGGCCACACGGTACTGTTTCGGTTTTGGATATTTCACGTTTATTATTTTGTTCCAGTGTTCAGTTGTGTTTTTGAATAAATCAATATGGACACTTACCACGCTGCGTTTTGGTCTGATCCTTACTCCTCGTCAGACAAAGAGGAGGAAATCCGTTACACATGCAGTGTTTACATGCACCCGTTCTTTCCAGGTCTGAGGGGTTACTTACTCGTGGACGGTGGGTTATTAAATACCTCCTCGCTGACTCAGTGCAACAGTGGATAAAGTGGATAAACAGTGGATAAAGACAAGTCAAAGATCACAAGCACATGAACTTTAACCGGCACAGAGCCACAGGGGCCCTGCAAAGACAAACTCAGACACAGTTATACAGATGACTATTAGGGTTATACAGGGGGATCTAACAGAGGCTCACATTCATACTGTATACATGAAACGTGTGGTAACATAAATTAGATATGTGACCGATTGCAGTTTTCCTAAATATGAGTGACTGCAGAATAAGAGAGGGAGATATTGTTTGAGTGTGCGCGTGTGTGCATGCAAATGTGTGTGCGCAAGCATGCTGTCACGTTCTGACCTTTATTTCCTTTGTTTTGTCTTTATTTAGTATGGGCAGGGCGTGAGTTGGGGTGGGCAGTCTATGTTTGTTTTTCTATGTTTGGTTTCTGTTTCGGCCTAGTATGGTTCTCAATCAGAGGCAGGTGTCGTTAGTTGTCTCTGATTGAGAATCATACTTAGGTAGCCTGGGTTTCACTGTTGGTTTGTGGGTGTTTGTTTTCGTGTGAGTGTTTGTCGCCACATGGAACTGTTGAGGTTTTTTTTGTAGATTTCACGTTATCGTTTATTGTTTTTGTTCGAGTGTTCATTTGTCTTTATTAAAAACAATATGGACACTTACCACGCTGCAACTTGGTCTGATCCTTACTCCTCTTCAGACGAAGAGGAGATCTGCTGTTACGCATGCACGTGCTGAGAGAAAGATAACGAGAAGAAGAGAGAGGTCAGTAGATGATACATGGTCTTACCTTGATATATCTAATCTTACTAGAATTAAATGTCAAAGCTACAATGCATGAAGAGTTTAATTCCAAAACGCTATACAGTATATACATTTTCAGAAATGCTGGAAAATGAGCTTTTATTGTTTAAAGAAATTATGAGAGAGATTGGTGTGTTTTTTCACGATATATTCATGGCATGGGGTTGTTCAATGACAGATTTGAAACAAATGCATGTCCATCACTTAATGGTTTCATTTCAGAGAGACAAAGAAATGAAGGTTTTTTTTTGCTAAATGCTATACAGTGCATTTGGAAATTAGCCCAGGACTTTTTCTGCATTTTGTTACGTTACAGCCTTATTCTAAAATGTACTAAATAAAACATTTTCCTCATCCATCTTACACACAATAAAACATAATGACAAAGTGAAAAAAACGTTGTTTTTTTTAAAAAACAGAAAAAACCCAGAAATACCTTATTTACATAATTATTCAGACCCTTTGCTATAAGACTCAAAATTGAGCTCAGGTGCATCTTGTTTCCATTGATCAGCCTTGAAATGTTTCAACTTGATTTGAGTCCACCTGTGATAAATTAAATTGATTGGACATGATTTGTAAAGGCACACACAACAGGACAATGACCCTAGGGTCCCATAGTTGACATTGCATGTCCGAGCAAAAACCAAGCCATGAGGTCGGAGTACACCGTGGCCTCAATCATTTTAAAATTGAAGAAGTTTGGAACCACCAATACTCTTCCTAGAGACTCAGCAATTGGGGGAAAAGGGCCTTGGTCAAGAAGGTGACCAGAACCTCTGTGGAGATGGGAGAAACTTCCAGAAGGACAACCATCTCTGTAGCACTCCACCAATCAGGCTTTTATGGTAGAGTGGCCAGACGGAAGACACTCCTCAGTAAAAGGCACATTACATCCCGCTTGGAGTTTGCCAAAAGGCGCCTGAAGGACTCTTAGACCATGAGAAACAAGATTCTCTGGTCTGATGAAACCAAGATTGAACTCTTTGGCCTGAATGCCAAGCATCATGTCTGGAGGAAACCTGGCACCGTCCCAACGGTGAAGCATGGTGGTGGCAAGATCATGCCGTGGGGATGTTTTTCAGCGGCAAAGACTGGGAGACTAGTCAGGATTGAGGCAAAGAGCAAAGTACAGAGAGATTGTTGATGAAAACCTGGGCCAGAGCGCTCAGGACCTCAGACTGGGGCAAAGTCCTTCCAACAGGACAATGACCCTAAGCACACAGCCAAGACAACACATGCTTCGGGCCAAGTCTCTGAGTGTCCTTAAGTGGCCCAGCCAGAGCCTGGACTTGAACCCGATCGAATATCGTTGGAGAGACCTGAAAACAGCTGTGCAGTGACACTCCCCATTCAACCTGACAGAGTTTGAGAGGAACTGCAGAGAAGAAAGGGAGAAACTCTCCAAATAGAGATGTGCCAAGCTTGTAGCATCATTCTCAAGAAGACTAGAGGCTGTAATCACTGCCAAAGGTGCTCCAACAAAGTGCTGAGTAAAGGGTCTGAATACTTAGGTACACTACTAGTCAAAAGTTGGACACACCTACTCGTTCAAGGGTTTTTCTTAATTGTGTTACTATTTTCTACATTGTAGAATAATAGTGAAGACATCAAAACTATGAAATATCACATATGGAATCATGTAGTAAGCAAAAAAGTGTTAAACAAATCAAAATATATTTTAGATTTTAGATTATTTAAAGTAGCCATCCTTTGCCTTGATGACAGCTTTGCACACTCTGGGTATTATCTCAACCAGCTTCACCTGGACTTCTTTTCCAACAGTCTTGAAGGAGTTCGCACATATGCTGAGCACTTGTTGGCTGCTTTTCCTTCACTCTGCGGTATAACCCATCGCAAACCATCTCAACAATTGGGTTGAGGTCGGGTGATTGTGGAGGCCAGGTCATCTGATGCAACACTCCATCACTCTCCTTCTTGGTCAAATAGCCCTTACACAGCCTGGAAGTGTGTTGGGTCATTGTCCTATTGAAAAACAAATGATAGTCCCACTAAGCGCAAACCAGATTGGATGGCATATCAATGTAGAAGGCTGTGGTTGCCATGCTGGTTAAGTGTGCCTTGAATTCTAAATAAATCACTGACCGTGTCATAAGCAACACACCCCCACACCATCACACCTCCTCCTCCATGCTTTACGGTGGGAACCCCACATGCGGTGATCATCTGTTCACCTACTCTGCATCTCACAAAGACACGGTGGTTGGAACCAAAAATCTCAAATTTGGATTCATCAGACCAAATCGACAGATTTCCACCGGTCTAATGTCTATTGCTCATGTTTCTTGGCTCAAGCAAGTCTCTTCTTATTATTAGTGTCCTTTAGTAGTGGTTTCTTTGCAGCAATTTGACAATGAAGGCCTGATTCACGCAGTCTCCTCTGAACAGTTGATGTTGAGATGCGGGCTATCTTCTGTATACCACCCCTACCTTGTCTCAACACAACCGATTGGCTCAAATGCATTAAGAAGGAAAGAAATTCCACAAATGAACTTTAAACAAGGCAACACCTGTTAATTGAAATGCATTCCAGGTGACTCTTGAAGCTGGTTGGGAGAATGCCAAGCAACTGCAAAGCTGTTATCAAGGCAAATGGTAGCTACTTTGAAGAATCTTTGTTTAACACTTTTTTGGGTTACTACATGATTCCATATGTGGTATTTCATAGTTTTGATGTCTTCACTATTATTCTACAATGTAGAAAATAGTCAAAATAAAGAAAAACCCTTGAATGAGTAGGTGTGTCTAAACTTTTGACTGGTACTGTACAGTAAATGTGATATAAGTTTAAAGTTTTTATAAATGTGCAAACAATTCTGTAAACCTGTTTTCACTTTGTCATTGTGTTGCATTGTGTGTAGATTGATGAGTAAAAAAACTATTTAATCCATTTGAGAATAAGACTAAAGTAACAAAATGTGGAAAAAGTTGGCATACTTTCCGATTGCACTATATATATCTGCCATACACTCAGAGAAATAAGTAGTTCTGCTAGGTTTAACAGTCAAATATAACAAAGAACAAAACATTTTCTGAAGAAATGTACAAATTATACCTTTGTGACATCAATATTTAATTGTATATTTTTTTATTATTCATTTGACAGTTTAGTTATTTAGCAGATGCTCTTATCCTGAGCGACTTAGTCAGTGCATTCATTTTAAGATTGCTCGGTGAGACAACCACATATCACAGTCAAATATGCAGGATACGAACATTCCATTCCAGCTAAACAATAGTTATATAGCTTTTTGCAAAAAAAACAAAAGTTTTGTATTAAATATCTGAGAATAGGAATATTTGACACACACATAAAGGTACCCACTGTCATTTCTGATGAAAAAAAACAACAATATTATTATCAGAAGTGATTACTAATTCCCAGACCTTTATAAAGAGTTATCTGGCATAGTGTGTGTTGTGTGAGCCAAAGAGAGATTATTTATTTCATTTTTTGCAGGATGAAGTCTCTTGAGATGCACCATGTTGTTTTCAAGTGTATCTAACCAGAATTTATTGAGGACACATAACAACCTGACTTAGCATGTGTAGGGGCTTTCCATGGACTGTGCAATGTTTTTTGGTGGCAGAGGTATAGATATATTCATTTTTTCTTTCTTTCCCAATTCAAAATCGACACCTAGACGTGACCCATAGCTATATGGTACAAGTTCCACCGTTCAGACAGCAACGAGGAGCTAGTGCCATTTGCTTAAAGCTTTTTGCTTATAGCGCAATATTGCTTACACCTATCAGACCTTGATCTTCCGGCTTTGTGAGACTAACCCCTATCCAGTCATCTGGAGTGGTAAAGGGTAGGAGTGAAGGGTCAATTTGGGATTGGCTGAACGTCAGACCTTAAACTTGAACGAACAGGATGAGAGAAGCGAGTTGGAGTTGGGTTGCGTGTGAGGTTGTTAACAGCTGTTTGTCTTTCTGCAGGTTCAAGGTTGTGCTGCCGGGGATGCCCCGCTCACAGCCCTGGGTGTTTGTTAGTTTGGGAACTAGTAAATAGAGAGCCGCACACTCTAGGAGCTCAGATGCAAAAATAAATATTTGAAAAGTTTGGGAACTAGTACCATCCAGAGTCCAGAGCCTGGCCATGGCAGGTAGATCTACATTTTAACATTTTAGTAATTTAGCAGACACTCTTATCCAGAGCGACAATTAGTGCATTTATCTTAAGACAGCTGGGCGAGATAACCACATACCACTGTTGTAGAAAGCACATTTTCCCTCAATAAAGTAGTTAGCAGAGTCTGTGGTAGTGGGATTAATTTGAGATAGTCTTTGAAGAGGTAGGGTTTCTGTCATTTTCGGAACATGGGCAAGGACTCTGCTGTCTTAGCTTCAGGGGGAAGCTGGTTCAACCATTGGGGTGCCAGGACAGAGAAAAGCTGTGACTGAGCTGAGCGGGAGCTGACCACCCGTCGGGGTGGGACAGCCAAGAGACCAGAGGTGGCAGAACAGAGTGCTCGGGTTGGGGTGTATAGGGTTTGAGCATAGCCTGAAGGGAGGGAGGTGCAGTCCCCGTTGCTGCTCCATAGGCAAGCACCATGACCTTTTAGTGGTCTAGTCGGACCCCGGGTAGTCCCTTGTCGTGGCTGAATCAGAATTAGTTAGGTAACATTGATAAATAAGATGTTTTATCAATGTTTATAAGTATGCTTATGTGGAAAAATCTACTTGGGCCCCAGAGGGGGGAGAGGTCAGGCTTGTCTTCATATGTGAACGTGTCTTTTAAACAATGTGAAGGGATTATTGAGGGGGAACCAATTATCTCTTGGCTCCACAATGTCTGTGTGCTAGTCACTCCCTACTTTTCCCATTTGGGGGAAGAGTATGCCAGTGTCTGAAACCATTGTATGTCCCCTCTGATGTTGACCTAGTATATGACCTAAGAGGCTCACTGTCTTTTCTGATCTTGTCCAGGAGGGGTTGTATTTGAGATGGGAGTATCTAGAATTGACAATTGATATATGCCATTGGATGAGGTAATGGTTTGGTACTATGTTGTACCAAGAACGAGATAAGAACTTCGTTTAGGAGACCAAACTGAACGATAATTTGTGCTATGGTGAAGCTCATATATAATTAAAGATGGACTTTATAATATAACTCTGACTTGTGTGTGGTTTGCTCTCTCAATGTTTAGTAATACAGGAAATTGCCACGACACCGTCTGGTCATGGACTTTATCACAAAGTTAGGTATAGGGAGAGACTTACTGGCGTCAGCAGTGGTGGCTGGTGGGACTTTAAATGGGGAGGACGGGCTCATAGTAATGGCTGAAACGGAATAAACGGAATGGTCTCAAACACATAAAACACCTGGTTTCCATGTGTTAGATACCATTCCATTTACTCCATTCCATTCATTATTATGAGCTGTCCTCCCCTCACCAGCCTCCTCTGGGCCTCATAAAATACCATCAAATTAAATTGTATTCGTCACATACACAGTTTACAGCAGGTACAAAAGGTGCAGTGAAATTCTAATGCACTAGCTCCCTCAATGATGCAGTGCATCAGTCAATAGTAATAATAACAATAAAAAGAGTAAAATCAAAAATAACAAGTAATAACAGGGATAGTATGCATAGCAACAATGGACTATATTATACTGTATTTACAAATATACAGTGTTTAGTGACTTGGTTACGCAGTGGAATGCATAGTATATAATAGACTGTATGTGTTTGTCTGTATGTGAGTTCTGAGTGCGTGTGGTGCTTTTGTGTGTGTGTTAATCGGTGTTTGTGTGTGTGTGTGTGTGTGTGTTTGAATCACAGGCGGCAGGTGGCACCTTAATAGGGAAGGATGGGCTCATAGTAGTGGCTGGAACATAATAAATTGAATGGTATCAAATGCATCAAACACATGGTTTCCATATGTTTGATACCATTCCATTCACTCCATTCCAGCCATTATTATGAGCCATCCTCCCCTAGGCAGCCTCCTGTGTTTCATATGTAAGTTTGTGTGTAAGGGTTGGATGTGTGGGTAGTCAGTGCAAAGAATTTCTAAACAAATAATATCTAAGGTGCAGATATTCTCTCAGGCGCAAATACAGTCGTGGCCAAAAGTTTTGATAATGACACAAATATTAATTTTCACAAAGTTTGCTGCTTCAGCGTCTTTAGACATTTTTGTCAGATGTTACTATGGAATACTGAAGTATAATTTTAAGCATTTCATAAGTGTCAAAGGCTTTTATTGACAATTACATCAAGTTGATGCAAAGAGTCAATATTTGCAGTGTTGACCCTTCTTTTTCAAGACCTCTGCAATCTGCCCTGGCATGCTGTCAATTAACTTCTGGGCCACATCCTGACTGATGGCACCCCATTCTTGAAAATTATCAATGCCTTGAGTTTGTCAGAATCTGTGGGTTTTTGTTTGTCCACCCGCCTCTTGAGGATAAACCACAAGTTCTCAATGGGATTAAAGTCTGGGGAGTTTCCTGGTCATGGACCCAAAATATTGATGTTTTGTTCCCCGAGCCACTTAGATATCACTCTTGCCTTATGACAAGGTGCTCCATCATGCTGGAAAAGGCATTGTTCGTCACCAAACTGTTCCTGGATGGTTGGGAGAAGTTGCTCTAAGAGAATGTGTTTGTAAAATCCCTTATTCATGGCTGTGTTCTTAGGCAAAATTGTGAGTGAGCCCACCCCTTTGGCTGAAAAGCAACCCCACACATGAATGGTCTCAGGATGCTTTACTGTTGGTATGACACAGGACTGATGGTAGCGCTCACCTTGTCTTCTCCGGACAAGCTTTTTTCCGGATGCCCCAAACAATCAGAAAGGGGATTCATCAGAGAAAATGACTTTGCCCCAGTCCTCAGCAGTCCAATCCCTGTACCTTTTGCAGAATATCTGTCCGTCCCTGATGTTTTTCCTGGAGAGAAGTGGCTTCTTTGCTGCCCTTTTTGACATCCATCCTCCAAAAGTCTTCGCCTCACTGTGCGTGCAGATGCACTCACACCTGCCTGCTGCTATTCCTGAGCAAGCTCTGTACTGGTGGTGCCCCGATCCCGCAGCTGAATCAACTTTAGGAGACGGTCCTGGCGCTTGCTGGACTTTCTGAAGCCTTCTTCACAACAATTTAACCTCTCTCCTTGAAGTTCTTGATGATCCGATAAATGGTTGATTTAGGTGCAATCTTACTGGCAGCAATGTCCTTGCCTGTGAAGCCCTTTTTGTGCAAAGCAATGATGACGGCACGTGTTTCCTTGCAGGTAAGCATGGTTGACAGAGGAAGAACAATGTTACAGCCTGAATTTAAAATGGATTAAATTGAGATTTTGTGTCACTGGCCTACAACAACACCCCATAATGTCAAAGTGAAATTACCTTAACAAGTCACATAATAAGTTGCATGGACTCTGTGTGCAATAATATATATTTTTTAATAATGATATTTGAATGACTACCTCATGTCTATACCACACACATACAATTATCTTTAAAGTCCCTCATTCGAGCATTGAATTGTCACGTCCTGACCTTAGTTCTTTTTATGTCTCTGTTTTAGTTTGGTCAGGGCGTGAGTTGGGGTGGACATTCTGTTTTGCACTTCTATGTGTTTGGCCTGGTATGGTTCCCAATCAGAGGCAGCTGTCAATCGTTGTCTCTGATTGAGAACCATACTTAGGTAGCCTGTTCCCACCTTTGTTTGTGGGTAGTTGTTTTCTGAAGACTCATCTCTTCAGTGGGTCATATGATTGAGTGTAGTCTGGCCCAGGAGTGGGAAGGTGAACGGAAAGGCTTTGGAGCAACGAACCGCCCTTGCTGTCTCTGCCTGGCCGGTTCCCCCCTTTCCATTGGGATTCTCTGCCTCTAACCCTATTACAGGGGCTGAGTCACTGGCTTACTGGGGCTCTCTCATGCCGTCCCTGGAGGGGGTGCGTCACCTGAGTGGGTTGATTCACTGATGTGGTCATCCTGTCTGGGTTGCCCCCCCCCCCCCCCCCCCCCCCCCCCCCCCCCCCCCCCCCCCCTTGGGTTGTGCCGTGTCGGAGGTCTTTGTGGGCTATACTCAGCCTTGTCTCAGGATGGTTGGTGGTTGAAGATATCCTTCTAGTGGTGTGGGGGCTGTGCTTTGGCAAAGTGGGTGGGGTTATATCCTTCCTGTTTGGCCCTGTCCGGGGGTGTCCTCGGATGGGGCCACAGTGTCTCCTGACCCCTCCTGTCTCAGCCTCCAGTATTTATGCTGCAGTAGTTTGTGTCGGGGGGCTAGGGTCAGTTTGATTTATCTGGAGTACTTCTCCTGTCCTATTCGGTGTCCTGTGTGAATCTAAGTGTGCGTTCTCTAATTCTCTCCTTCTCTCTTTCTTTCTCTCTCTCGGAGGACCTGAGCCCTAGGACCATGCCCCAGGACTACCTGACATGATGACTCCTTGCTGTCCCCAGTCCACCTGGCCGTGCTGCTGCTCCAGTTTAAACTGTTCTGCCTTATTATTATTCGACCATGCTGGTCATTTATGAACATTTGAACATTTTGGCCATGTTCTGTTATAATCTCCACCCGGCACAGCCAGAAGAGGACTGGCCACCCCACATAGCCTGGTTCCTCTCTAGGTTTCTTCCTAGGTTTTGGCCTTTCTAGGGAGTTTTTCCTAGCCACCGTGCTTCTACACCTGCATTGCTTGCTGTTTGGGGTTTTAGGCTGGGTTTCTGTACAGCACTTTGAGATATCAGCTAATGTACGAAGGGCTATATAAATACATTTGATTTGATTTTTTGTCTCTGTACCAGACAGGACTGTTTCGTTTGTTCCGTCACGCTGCACCTTGGTCCTCTCCTTCTTCCACCTACGACAGCCGTTACAGAACTACCCACCACCCAAGGACAAAGCAGCGTGGTAAGAAGGAGGAATGGACATGGGAGGACATTCTGGACGTGAAGGGATCCTACATATGAGAGGAGATCCTGGCTGGAAGGGATAACCTCCCATGGGAACAGGTGGAGGCAGCCAGGAGAGCGGAGGCAGCAGGAGAGGTGAAGCAGCGGTATGAGGGAACACCCCGCCACACTTGCCGGGCTACAGGGAGTATCAGGGAGTATCCAGCCAGGACAGGTTGTGCAGGCTTGGTGCTCGAGACCTCCAGTGCGCCTCCACGGTCCGGTCCATCCGGTGCCTCCTCCACGCTGCACCTTGGTCCTCTCCTTCTTCCACCAATGACAACCTTTACAGAACTACCCACCACAAAAGGACCAAGCAGCATGGAAGGGATTCCTGGACAGGTGAGCAGCGCTTTCTGGAGAAATGGACATGGGAGGAGATACTGGAAGGCAAAGGACCCTGGGCACAGGCTGGGGAGTATCGCCGTCCACAGGAGGAACTGGAGGCAGCTAAGGCTGAGCGGAAACACTACGAGGAGTTGGCATGGCTAGCAAGGAAGCCCGAGAGGCAGCCCCAAAAATGTATTGGGGGGGGGGGGGGGGGGCACATGGGAGTATGGCAGAGTCAGGTTGGAGACCTGAGCCAACTCCCCGTGCTTACCGTGGCGGGCGTCGTACTGGTCAGGCACCGTGTTATGCGGTAGAGCGCACGGTGTCCCCAGTACGCATTCTTAGCCAGGTGCGCTACATGCCAGCTCCCCGCATCTGCCGGGCTAGGGTGAGAATCCAGCCAAGGCGGATGGTGCTAGCCCTGCTCTCCAGACAGCCAGTGCGTCCCCTCGGGCCAGGATATCCTACATCAGCTCTGCACACTGTGTCTCCCGTGTGTCTGCACAGCCCAGTGCGTCCTGTGCCTGTGCCCCGCACGTGCCGGGGTAAAATCACCATCCAGCCAGGACGGGTTGTGCAGGCCCTTAGTTTGAGACCTCCAGTGCGCCTCCACGGACCGGTCTAACCTGTGCCTCCTCCGAGGATCAGGCTCTCTCCGTCTCCTCTCTCCAGAGTCTCCCTCCCATCCGGAGCTGCCAGAGTCTCCCTCCCGTCCGGAGCTGCCAGAGTCTCCCTCCCGTCCGGAGCTGCCAGAGTCTCCCGCCCGTCCGGAGCTGCCAGAGTCTCCCGCCCGTCCGGAGCTGCCAGAGTCTCCCGCCCGTCCGTCCGGAGCTGCCAGAGTCTCCCGCCCGTCCGTCCGGAGCTGCCAGAGTCTCCCGCCCGCCCGTCCGGAGCTGCCAGAGTCTCCCGCCCGCCCGTCCGGAGCTGCCAGAGTCTCCCGCCCGCCCGTCCGGAGCTGCCAGAGTCTCCCGCCCGCCCGTCCGGAGCTGCCAGAGTCTCCCGCCCGCCCGTCCGGAGCTGCCAGAGTCTCCCGCCCGCCCGTCCGGAGCTGCCAGAGTCTCCCGCCCGCCCGTCCGGAGCTGCCAGAGTCTCCCGCCCGCCCGTCCGGAGCTGCCAGAGTCTCCCGCCCGTCCGTCAGGAGCTGCCAGAGTCTCCCGCCCGTCCGTCAGGAGCTGCCAGAGTCTCCCGCCCGTCACTCCGGCGCTGCCAGAGCCGCCCTTCACCGCGGACAGATGCCCACCCAGACCCTCCCCTATGGGTTTGGGTTTTGCGGCCGGAGTCCGCACCTTTGGTGGGAGGGTACTGTCACGTCCTGACCTAAGTTCCTTTTTTATGTCTCTGTTTTAGTTTGGTCAGGACGTGAGTTGGGGTGGGCATTCTATGTTTTGTACTTCTATGTGTTTGGCCTGGTATGGTTCCCAATCAGAGGCAGCTGTCAATCGTTGTCTCTGATTTAGAGCCATACTTAGGTAGCCTGTTCCCACTTGTGTTTGTGGGTAGTTGTTTTCTGTCTCTGTCTCTGTACCAGACAGGACTGTTTCGTTTGTTCTGTTTTGTTATTTTTGTTCCAGTGTTCAGTGTATTTAAAAGATCATGAACACTTACCACGCTGCACCTTGGTCCTCTCCGTCTTCCACCTACGACAGCCGTTACATGAATTTCAAACACCGATTCATCCACAAAGACCAGAGAGGTTTTCCAATGCCTCGCAAAGAAGGGTAGGATTGGTAGGAGGGTAAAAATAAAAAAACTGACTTTGAATATCTCTTGAGCATGGTGAAGTTATTAATTACACTTTGAATAGTGTATCAACAAACCTAGTCACTGCTGTACAAAGGTACAGGCATCCTCCCTAACTCAGTTGCCGGAGTGGAAGGAAACCGCTCAGGGATTTCACCATGAGGCCAATTGTCGCTTTAAAACAGTTACAGAGGTTAATGGCTGTGAAAGGAGACAACTGAGGATGGATCGACAACATTGTTGTTACTCCACAATACTAACCTAAATGACTGAGTGAAAAGATGGAAGCCTGTACAGAATACAAATATTCCAAAACATGGATCCTGTTTGCAATAAGGCACTAAAGTAAACTGCAAACAACGTGGCAAAGAAATTAACTTTATGTCCTGAATACAAAGCGTTATGTTTGGGGCAAATCAACACAACCCATCATTGAGTACCACTTTTCGTATTTTCATCCATGGTGGTGGCTGCATCATGTTATGGGTATGCTTGTCATTGGCAAGTACTAGTGAGTTTTTTGGGATAATGTAGTTATTTATTACAATTGACTGTATAAAATCTAGCAGTAGGGCCTACTACTTATTTATTTGAGAGTGAGGAGAATATACTGTATAGCATTTAGCAAATAATGTTTATTTGTCTCTCTGAAATGAAATCATCACGTGATAGATTTTAAACAAATGTATGTCTGTCCTTGAACAACGCCATGCCATAATTAGAAAAAAACACACTCTTTCGTCATTTCATTAAAGATGCACTATGTCACTATGCTCCACCATTTTCTGGTTGCTAAAATTCTAATAGTTCGGCTTAATTTCAGTTTAGGTGACAACAAAACAAGCAAGTGTATTGTAGTGAATCATTGTACCATCTAAACCACTGTGAAATATATAGTTTCCATAACCAAAAATATTATATTTTCAGCTGTTTGAAGCTGTTGTGCAAAACCAAAAGTAAAAGACACAAAAACTAATCTTAAGAACGGGAAGCATAGACATAGCACACATAGAACAGATCATCCGCTTCCTAGACTTGCTTTCAATGAGAATGAGAGATCTGTCGGGTCACCCAAAAAAGTTACATATTGCCGCTTTAAACAATAAAAGCTAATTTAAAAACATTTCAGAAAATGTATATATAGCTTTTTGCAGTAATCCTCTTCAAATAACTTATTCAGATCCCCATTCACTGTTACGGTATCACTTAAGACTATATCACTATCAAATCAAGAAACTCACTATTCTTTTACTGTCTTTCAAGCAGTGAAAGACTTGCTTTTGAGTCTACTTTTTGTATGTTTACATGTCTTGAATTATTTGTCCTTGTCTGCCAAAACAGATGCATTCGGAGATAGGAGCTAAATAAATCATGTTAGAACTATGGGTGATTCTTTACAAAATATGATTAGTATTCCTGCAGCAAAGCACCCCCACAACATGATGCTGCCACCCCTGACTTGCAAGCCTCCCCCTTTTCCTCCAAACATAATGATGGCCAAACAGTTCTATTTTTGTTTCATCAGACCAGAGGACACTTCTCCAAAAAGGTCAATCTTTGTCCCCATGTGCAGTTGCAAACCATAGTCTGGCTTTTTTTATGGCAGTTTAGGAGCAGTGGCTTCTTCCTTGCTGAGCGGCCTTTCATGTTTTGTCGATTATAGGACTAATTTTACTGTGGATATAGATACTTTTGTACCCGTTTCCTCCAGCATCCTCACAAGGTCCTTTGCTGTTGTTCTGGGATTGATTTGCACTTTTCGCACCAAAGTACATTCATCTCTAGGAGACAGAACATGTCTTCTTCCTGAGCGGTACGACATCTGCGTGGTCCCATGGTGTTTATATTTGCGTACGATTGTTTGTACAGATGAATGTGGTACCTTCAGGCGTTTGGAAATTGCTCCCAAGGATGAACCAGACTTGTGGAGGTCTACAATATTTTTCTAAGGTCTTGGCTGATTTCTTTTGATTTTCCCATGATGTCAAGCAAAGAGGCACTGAGTTTGAAGGTAGGCCTTGAAATACATCCACAGGTACACCTCCAATTGACTCAAATTATGTTAGAAGATGCTTCTAAAGCCATGCTGTTTACAGGCACAGTCAATTTAGTGTATGTAATCTTCTGACCCACTGGAATTATGATACAGTGAATTATAAGTGAAATAATCTGTCTGTTAACAATTGTTGGGAAAATGACTTGTGTCATGCACAAAGTAGATGTCCTAACCAACTTGCCAAAACTATAGTTTGTCAACAAGAAATTTGTGGAGTGGTTGAAAAATGAGTTTTATGACTCCAACCTAAGTGTATGTAAACTTCCGACTTTTGTCGCTGAAGAGTGATATTCAATTATATTTTTATCTATCACAACCTATGCGCCGTCATAAAAGGTTATTGCTATGGTCACTGGGTAGGCTATCATATTATTTCTGTAACAGAGTGTCTTGTGCTACAATGGTTTAATTTGCTTAAAGAGATTGACGGGATCTTAAGCACTTTTGTAACATATTGTACGAATTGGAAATCATAAAATACCATACGAATTGCTACTCTGAAAACTGGTTGTGTTTTCACTATATCCTTTTGACAACAGCCATCCCACTGGGAACACACTGAATAAACGTTGTTTCCACGTAATTTCAATGAAATACTTTGAACCAACGTGAAATAGATGTTGAATTGATGTCTGTGCAGTGGGATCTGTCTAATAGGACCATAATCTATTGCTCCGGAAGGTATATAAAACACTTTGCTAGAAAACCAAAGATCAGACAAAACATCTTAGAATCAATATAAGCCTACACATGGGTAGCAGAAAAGTTGGTCAACACCAGAACCAGGTGTACACAATGTTCTAGAGTGCCCAGAGAGGGACAACATTACACTTGTTGCAACAAAGTCGTATTGACTGAGGCTGACAGGAAAAGGCCTACCACAGCTGAGAGGTTGTTTGTTTTTTAAACCAACACTACAGCCAGATAGATCTAGTTTGACCTGGTAATTCGGTTCAAAGTTCACCTAAGGCGGTGGCCTTGGGGGCTATATGTGAGGAAGGTTAGTGGACTAGACTATGTTGCAATAGCATTAAATAACTTCTCTCTTTTACCGATAATCTGAAATGTAGATGACAGAAGAAAATCAATTCTCTATTCAGTAGCCTATATGTTCCTCTGCTCGTCTGTCCATCTCTCTCCGATCAGACTGTCATGTTGCGTGTATCTGGTTGTTTAAGATTTCAAAACAGGCAGCTCACATGTTTACTATGTGCCCTATAAAGAATACTTATAGTGCCTTCAGAATGTTCACACCCTTTGACTTTTTCCACATTTTGTTGTGTTACAGCCTGAATTTAAAATAATACATCTTGTGTCACTGGACTACACACTATACACCATAATGTCAATGTGGAATGATATGTTTTTAGAAATCTTTACAAATTAATTAAACATGAAAAGCTAAACTCCTTTGTTATGGCAAGCCTAAATAAGTTTAGGAGTAAAACTGTGCTTAACAAGCTACAAAGTAAATTGCATGGATACACTGTGTGAAATAATAGTGTTTAACATGAATTGTGGACGACTACTATGTCTGTACCCCACTCATATACACACACAATACCCCATATTGACAGTGAAAACATGTTTTTCTACATTTTTGCAAATGTATTGAAAATAAAAAACAGAAGTATCTAATTTAACTTTTTATAGTCAATACAAGTTAGAATCGCATACACTTGTAACGGTTTTCTTCCTGGGAAGGAGAGGCGGACCAAAATGCAGCCTGGTTATTTATAAACATCTTTAATGAAAGATGAAAACGTGAACACTATACAAAATAAGAAAACGTGGAAAAACCGAAACAGTCCTAACTGGTGCAAAACACAGAGACAGGAACAATCACCCACAAGATACCTAAAGAATATGGCTGCCTAAATATGGTTCCCAATCAGAGACAACGATAAACACCTGCCTCTGACTGAGAACCACTCCATGCAACCATAGACTTACCTAGAACACTCAACTGAACACAACCCCATAGACTACAAAACCTCTAGACAAAACAAGACTACAAAACCCCTAGACAAAACAGGACACATAAATTACCCATGTCACACCCTGGCCTAACCAAAATAATAAAGAAAACACAGAATACTAAGGCCAGGGCGTGACAGTACCCCCCCCCCAAAGGTGCGGACTCCCAGCCGCACAACTAAACCCATAGGGGAGGGTCTGGGTGGGCGTCTGTCCACGGTGGCGGCTCTGGCGCGGGACGTGGACCCCACTCCAACATAGTCTTAGTCCGCTTTCTTCACGTCCTTTGAGTGGCGACCCTTGCCGCCGACCTTGGCCTAGTAACCCTTACAAAGGGCCCACCTGGACTGAGGGGTGCCTCATTACTGAGGAAGCTCAGGACCGAGGGGTAGCTCAGGCCTGAGAGGTAGCTCAGGACTAAGAGGTAGCTCAGGACTAAGAGATAGCTCAGGCAGGTTGACGGCTCTGGAAGATCCTGGCAGGTTGACGGCTCTGGAAGATCCTGGCTGACTGGCGACTCTGGAAGATCCTGGCTGACTGGCGACTCTGGAAGATCCTGGCTGACTGGCGACTCTGGAAGATCCTGGCTGACTGGCGACTCTGGAAGATCCTGGCTGACTGGCGGCTCTGGAAGATCCTGGCTGACTGGCGGCTGTGGAAGATCCTGGCTGACTGGCGGCTCTGGAAGATCCTGGCTGACTGGCGGCTCTGGAAGATCCTGGCTGACTGGCGGCTCTGGAAGATCCTGGCTGACTGGCGTCTCTGGCGGCTCATGACAGACGGGAGACTCTGGCGGCTCTGGACAGACGGGAGACTCTGGCGGCTCTGGACAGACGGGAGACTCTGGCGGCTCTGGACAGACGGGAGACTCTGGCGGCTCTGGACAGACGGGAGACTCTGGCGGCTCTGGACAGACGGGAGACTCTGGCGGCTCTGGACAGACGGGAGACTCTGGCGGCTCTGGACAGACGGGAGACTCTGGCGGCTCTGGACAGACGGGAGACTCTGGCGGCTCTGGACAGACGGGAGACTCTGGCGGCTCTGGACAGACGGGAGACTCTGGCGGCTCTGGACAGACGGGAGACTCTGGCGGCTCTGGACAGACGGGAGACTCTGGCGGCTCTGGACAGACGGGAGACTGCTAGCGCTGGAGAGGAGGAAGGCTCTGGCAGCGCTAGACAGACGAGGCGCACTGTAGGCCTGGTGCGTGGTGCCAGCACTGGTGGTACTGGGCCGAGGACACGCACCTCAGGGCGAGTGCGGGGAGCTGCCACCGGAGGGCTGATGCGTGGAGGTGGTACTGGATAGACCGGACCGTGCAGGCGCACTGGAGCTCTTGAGCATCGAGCCTGCCCAACCTTACCTGGTTGAATGCTCCCGGTCGCCCTGCCAGTGCGGCGAGGTGGAATAGCCCGCACTGGGCTGTGCAGGCGAACCGGGGACATCATGCGCAAGGCTGGTGCATGTACGCCGGCCCAAGGAGACACACTGGAGACCAGATGCGTAGAGCCGGCTTTATGGCACTTGGCTCGATGCCCACTCTAGCCCGGCCGATACGAGGAGCTGGTATGTACCGCACCGGGCTATGCACCCGCACTGGGAACACCGTGCGCTCCACAGCATAACACGGTGCCTGCCCGGTCTCTCTAGCCCTCCAGTAAGCACAGGAAGTTGGCGCAGGTCTCCTACCTGGCTTCGCCACACTTCCTGTGTGCCACCCCCCAATACATTTTTGGGGCTGACTCTCGGGCTTCCTTGCCAGCCGTGTTCCCTCGTATCGCTGGCTCCTCTCTCTGGCTGCCTCTGCTCTCCTAGCTGCCTCCACCTGTTCCCATGGGAGGCGATCCTTTCCCGCCAGGATCTCCTCCCAAGTGTAGCAACCCTTGCCGTCCAACACATCATCCCATGTCCATTCCTCCTTGCGCTGCTCCTGCTGCCGCTGCCTGTCACCACGCCGCTTGGTCCTGTTGTGGTGGGTGATTCTGTAATGGTTTTCTTCCTGGGAAGGAGAGGCGGACCAAAATGCAGCATGGTTATTTACAGTGCCTTGCGAAAGTATTCGGCCCCCTTGAACTTTGCGACCTTTTGCCACTTTTCAGGCTTCAAACATAAAGATATAAAACTGTATTTTTTTGTGAAGAATCAACAACAAGTGGGACACAATCATGAAGTGGAACGACATTTATTGGATATTTCAAACTTTTTTAACAAATCAAAAACTGAAAAATTGGGCGTGCAAAATTATTCAGCCCCTTTACTTTCAGTGCAGCAAACTCTCTCCAGAAGTTCAGTGAGGATCTCTGAATGATCCAATGTTGACCTAAATGACTAATGATGATAAATACAATCCACCTGTGTGCAATCAAGTCTCCGTATAAATGCACCTGCACTGTGATAGTCTCAGAGGTCCGTTAAAAGCGCAGAGAGCATCATGAAGAACAAGGAACACACCAGGCAAGTCCGAGATACTGTTGTGAAGAAGTTTAAAGCCGGATTTGGATACAAAAAGATTTCCCAAGCTTTAAACATCCCAAGGAGCACTGTGCAAGCGATAATATTGAAATGGAAGGAGTATCAGACCACTGCAAATCTACCAAGACCTGGCCGTCCCTCTAAACTTTCAGCTCATACAAGGAGAAGACTGATCAGAGATGCAGCCAAGAGGCCCATGATCACTCTGGATGAACTGCAGAGATCTACAGCTGAGGTGGGATACTCTGTCCATAGGACAACAATCAGTCGGATATTGCACAAATCTGGCCAAATCTGGCCACAAAGAGTGGCATGAAGAAAGCCATTTCTTAAAGATATCCATAAAAAGTGTCGTTTAAAGTTTGCCACAAGCCACCTGGGAGACACACCAAACATGTGGAAGAAGGTGCTCTGGTCAGATGAAACCAAAATTGAACTTTTTGGCAACAATGCAAAACGTTATGTTTGGCGTAAAAGCAACACAGCTGAACACACCATCCCCACTGTCAAACATGGTGGTGGCAGCATCATGGTTTGGGCCTGCTTTTCTTCAGCAGGGACAGGGAAGATGGTTAAAATTGATGGGAAGATGGATGGAGCCAAATACAGGACCATTCTGGAAGAAAACCTGATGGAGTCTGCAAAAGACCTGAGACTGGGACGGAGATTTGTCTTCCAACAAGACAATGATCCAAAACATAAAGCAAAATCTACAATGGAATGGTTCAAAAATAAACATATCCAGGTGTTAGAATGGCCAAGTCAAAGTCCAGACCTGAATCCAATCGAGAATCTGTGGAAAGAACTGAAAACTGCTGTTCACAAATGCTCTCCATCCAACCTCACTGAGTTCGAGCTGTTTTGCAAGGAGGAATGGGAAAAAAATTCAGTCTCTCGATGTGCAAAACTGATAGAGACATACCCAAAGCGACTTACAGCTGTAATCGCAGCAAAAGGTGGCGCTACAAAGTATTAACTTAAGGGGGCTGAATAATTTTGCACGCCCAATTTTTCAGTTTTTGATTTGTTAAAAAAGTTTGAAATATCCAATAAATGTCGTTCCACCTTATGATTGTGTCCCACTTGTTGTTGATTCTTCACAAAAAAATACAGTTTTATATCTTTATGTTTGAAGCCTGAAATGTGGCAAAAGGTCGCAAAGTTCAAGGGGGCCGAATACTTTCGCAAGGCACTGTATAAACATCTTTAATGAAAGATGAAAACGTGAACACTATACAAAATAAGAAAACGTGGAAAAACCGAAACAGTCCTAACTGGTGCAAAACACAGAGACAGGAACAATCACCCACAAGATACCTAAAGAATATGGCTGCCTAAATATGGTTCCCAATCAGAGACAACGATAAACACCTGCCTCTGATTGAGAACCACTCCAGGCAACCATAGACTTACCTAGAACACTCAACTGAACACAACCCCATAGACTACAAAACCCCTAGACAAAACAAGACTACAAAACCCCTAGACAAAACAAGACACATAAATCACCCATGTCACACCCTGGCCTAACCAAAATAATAAAGAAAACACAGAATACTAAGGCCAGGGCGTGACAACATCTATCCTGTTGCCTAGTCACTTTATCCTTACCTACAGTATATGTACATACAGTGCATTTGGAAAGTATTCAGACCCCTTTACCTTTTCTACATTTTGTTAGGTTACAGCCTTATTCTAAAATATATTTTTTTATCCTCATCAACTACACACAATACCCCATAATGACAAAGCAAAAACTGTTTTTTAGACAGTTTTGCAAAAAAACTACTGAAAAATCACATTTACATAAGTATTCAGACCCTTTACTCAGTACTTTGTTGAAGAACCTTTGGCATTGACTACATCCTTGAGTCTCCTTGGGTAAGACGCTACAAGCTTGACAGCTATTTTCAGCTCTCTCCAAAGATATTTGATGTCCTGGCTCTGACTGGGCCACTCAAGGACATTCAGAGACTTGTCCCAAAGCCACTCCTGCATTGTGGCTGTGTGCTTAGGGTTGTTGTCCTGTTGGAAGGTGAACCTTCGCACCAGTCTGAGGTCCTGAGTGCTCTGGAGCAGGTTTTCATCAATGATCTCTCTGTACTTTGCTCCGTTCATCTTTTCTCGATTCTGACCAGTCTCCCAGTCACTGTCGCTGAAAAACTTCCCCAAAGCATGATGCTGGCACCACCATGTTTCACAGTTGGGATGGTGCCATATTTTCTCCAGATGTGACGCTTGACATTCAGGACAAAGAGTTCAATCTTGGTTTCATCAGACCAGAGAATCTTGTTTCTCATGGTCTGACAGCCCTTTAGATGCCTTTTTAGCAAACTCCAAGCGGGCTGTCATGTGCCTCTTACAGAGGAGTGGCTTCCGTCCGACCACTCTACCATAAAGACCTGATTGGTGGAGTGCTGCAGAGATGGTTGCCCTTCTGGAAGGTTCTCCCATCTCCACATAGGAACTCTAGAGCTCTGTCAGAGTGACCATCGGGTTCTTGGTTACCTCAATAACCTAACACACAAAGCCAAATCTACGCTGGTGTTGCTTACCAAGAACACGCTGAATGTTCCTGAATGTCCGAGTTACAGTTTTGACTTAAATCTACTTGAAAATTATCAACAACCAATTTGACAGATCTTGAATTATTTTTGAAAGAATTATCGGCAAATGTTGCACAATCCAGGTGTGGAAAGCTCTTCGAGACTTACACCTGTAATCGCTGCCAAAAGTGCTTCAACAAAGTATTGACTCGGATGTGAATACTTTTGTAAATAAGATATTTCTGTATTTCAATGTAAATGTTTTGCAAAACAATTCTAAAAACATGTTTCTTGTTTGTTATTATGTGGTATTGTGTGTAGATGGGTGAGGGAATTTAAAAAAGAATGCATTTTGAATTCAGCCTGAATTCAAAACGTGTAATCAGGGGTTTGAATACTTTCTGAAGGCACATTAATTTAATAATCAACATTGTTATTTCACTTCCATGAACCTAACCATGATGGGATTCATGTTACAGGGTGAAACTAAAGGTGTCTTTCTTGTCAGTTAGTCTACTGTACATAAGTACAAATGGTGCTGGCCAATATAGCGAGAGTTGTAAGCAGTTAATTTCTAAGAATTCAGAATTATCAAGCTTTATTTTTTTATATCGTTCCCAGTCTAAAATACTTTAGGACCCAAGTCCATGGGTAAATGGATGTAGGAGGGAATGACCGAGTTGTCGTCCAGCGACCTGTTGACCTTATCGAATACTTAGGCCAACGGATTCTGAAATATAAAGAGAATTAACCCCTGATGAGAACTTGGAGAAGAGAGTAGCCCTTTCCTGCAGTCAAATGATCTAGTGGCCTCATGGGTGGAATGTTTTTAAATGTTTTCGTAATTTCATAATGAACAAAAAAAATATAAAAATAAACAGCCGAACATCCAATGTTTCTATGTCAAACGGTTTCGTTATATTTAATTTTTCTGTGATGTATAAAAAGTTTAATATTGGGATGCAAACTGCAAATGGTATACATTTCAACTCTATCTGACATAGTACAGGTGTCGTCTTTTTAATCATGTGTGTGAGGTGTTTCAAAGTTCTTTTGTTTAAGACTTCCAAAGTGCTTCTCGAGTGGCGCACTGGTCTAAGGCACTGCATCACAGTGCTAGTTGTGCCACTAGAGATTCTGGTTTCGAGTTCAGGATCTGTCGCAGCCGGCCGTGACCAGGAGACCCATGGGGCGGCGCACAATTGGCCCAGTGTGGTCCAGGTTAGGGGAGGGTTTGGCCGGCAGAGATGTCCATGTACCGTTGTGCACTAGCGACTCCTATGGCGGGCCGGGTGCAGTGCACACTGACACGGTTGCCAGGTGCACAGTGTTTCCTCCAGCACATTGGTGCGGCTGGCTTCCAGGTTAAGTGGGCATTGTGTCAAGAAACAGTGCAGCTTGGTTGGGTTGTGTTTTGGAGGAGACACTGCTCTCAACCTTCGCCTCTCCTGAGTCCGTACGGGAGTTGCAGCGATGAGACAAGACTGTAACTACCAATTGGATACCACAAAAACGGGGTAAAAGAAAAGTTATAATAAAAATAAAAAAAGACTACCAAGAAATCCTCTGTGTGACCCTGATTTAGCCCACTGCATTAAAAGGTTAAGTTATTTTGCTAATAAGCTAGCTAACGGTAATGTTAGCTGTTGTGATGTATTAACATGGGCTGTTGATATGGCTATTGTAAGCTAGGGTGTATTCATTAGTTGGATTCCGTTGCAAAACGGAATGTCTGTTGCAAAACATTTTACAATGGAAACCGTTTACCGTTTTCTCTGGTAACCAAACGGAAGCAAATAGATCAAACAGAACCAAACGGGGAGGAACCTACATGAATTTGTCCAATAGTAACTCTTGTTTTCGTTGCAAGTAAACGGTTTCCGTGGAAAAACGTTTTGTAATGGAATCAGACTAATGAATACACCCTTAGCTTGCTAACGTCCAACAAGCTTACCTGTGAAGATTTGCCCATCATAAGCATAAAATAGCAATTGTTTTGTTTGACACTGTAATTGTACATTTGCTTGTAAAAGCTATTGCAGCTTCTGTGTTTGACTAGGAGGCTAGCCAGAAAACGTTAAAGAAAAAACACTTTTTCATCCATTCCCTCTGGAGTTATGCTTCGTTCATAAGTAAGTGGGAAGGTGGTGTTTCCCAAATACGACTGGGAAAAATCTACTTGAACGCCGCTCCATCTCGTAATTACTAGTGGAATACTCGTCTATCATCCCTGAGCTCCGACTTCTCCCAGATGCTGACTTCGGACATCACCTACTAAGGAAATGACCTTAATAACAGCATTTTTTGTCAGTTAAATGTAACAAGAAAACATTATTTATTAAAAGCAATCTATTAATATGGTTTTAGAACACTATAATTTGTATTACGAGCATGATAGCTGTACTTTATGTTTATGGTTGACGCAGCTTGTTGGCCATTAGCCAATAACCTTTTCTCAAAGAGTTCAAAGCACGTGAAGGCATCCAACTGGTATTTACAACTTCACATCTGGTAATAACCCACTTTCCCACTTGGTTATGAACCTACCATTATAGTGCTGCGTTCACACATTTTTTTTAACATTGGCTAGTCAGACCACTATCACTGTTCCAGCTGGCTGATAGTTGTTGTTGCTTAGGTAGTGTAAAACATAGCACAGCCTGCCCTAAAGTACCTCACTGTCCTACCAAATAAAATATAAAAATATTTATTGACAGACACACGCATCAATCTCAGATAAAGAATCAGAGCGAGCGAAACAGCACCCCTCTGTCTTGGTATGTGTAGTAGACCTAGTATCTGATGCTGTCTGGCCAAAAAGAGCATGGCCTGTAATACTATTTCTGTCCAGGCAGCATCAGAAACATGGGCTACATGTAGTATGACAGAGGGGTGCTGTTTTGTTCGCTCGGATGCTTTCTCCACTCTCGACAACATCTGTCCATAATAAGCCCAATGTGTTTCTACGGAATTAATATGCAGACCTAAGCATCAGTGAATCCCAAACCACCGCTCCCACCTACCAACTCGCTCAGGAGGCCCTCAGTTGTCACATATTGCTGACGAAACTCAGAGGGAGATTTCTAAAGAGTGGTGACAAAACCGACATATGAGCGACTATGGGGAAAAACAGACAGGGTTGGCTTAGATCAGGGTTGGCTTCGGGCAAAGTATCCGGCCCACCGGGCACTTCAATTTGGCCCACGAGTCATTTTTTAAATGTATTAAATATTGTTGTATTTGAATTGCGCTCAGTCTTCATGGCCACTTCATTGCTTGACAATTTTTGATGTGAAAAATGAGTGCTGCGAAAATGAGAGAAGTGGACTCTGAATGTCATGTGTTTAAAGAAGAATGGACAGCAAAAATATTTTTTTACTAATATTGGACATAAAGCGGTATGCCAAGAAAGTGTTGCCATTTTTAAGGAATATAATCTAAATCGTAATTTCTTAAGCAAGCATTCTAACTAGGCTAGCTTTCTGTCCTCTCAGGAAAAGGCCAGGAGGCCTCAAAACTCTGACATCAGAGACACTGCTAAACCTTTAATTTTTGTCAGAGAAATTTAGGAGAACTTTGAAATAACAGAGGAACTTCTTGCGATGGAATCAATGATGGAAACAACCAGGGGCTCTGATTTATATGACAGTGTCTCTGCCTTTTTGGGATTTTTTTTCATTTTAATTTTTTTTATTTCAACTTTATTTAATTAACCAGGTAGGCAAGTTGAGAACAAGTTCTCATTTACAATTGCGACCTGGCCAAGATAAAGCAAAGCAGTTCAACACACACAACGACACAGAGTTACACATGGAGTAAAACAAACATACAGTCAATAACACAGTAGAAACAAGTCTATATACGATGTGAGCAAATGAGGTGAGATAAGGGATAAGGTAAAGGCAAAAAAAAAGGCCATGGTGGCAAAGTAAATACAATATAGCAAGTAAAACACTGGAATGGTAGATTTGCAGTGGAAGAATGTGCAAAGTAGAAATAAAAATAATGGGGTGAGCCTCCCGGGTGGCGCAGTGGTTAAGGGCGACGTGGGGCGACGCACAATTGGGCTAGTGTCGTCCGGGAAATCCTTGTCTCATCGTGCACCAGCGACTCCTGTGGCGGGCCGGGCACAGTGCATGCTAACCAAGGTTGCCAGGTGCACGGTGTTTCCTCCGACACATTGGTGCGGCTGGCTTCCGGGTTGGATGGCGCTGTGTTAAGAAGCAGTGCGGCTTGGTTGAGTTGTGTATCGGAGGACGCATGACTTTCAACCTTCGTCTCTCCCGAGCCCATACGGGAGTTGTAGCGATGAGACAAGATAGTAGCTACTAAACAATTGGATACCACAAAATTGGGGAGAAAAAATAAATAAATAAAAGAAATAAATAAAAGAAAATAAATACAGTAGGGAAAGAGGTAGTTGTTTGGGCTAAATTATAGGTGGGCTATGTACAGGTGCAGTAATCTGTGAGCTGCTCTGACAGCTGGTGCTTAAAGCTAGTGAGGGAGATGTGTTTCCAGTTTTAGAGATTTTTGTAATTCGTTTCAGTCATTGGCAGCAGAGAACTGGAAGGAGAGGCAGCCAAAGAAAGAATTGGTTTTGGGGGTGACCAGAGAGATATACCTGCTGGAGCGCGTGCTACAGGTGGGTGATGCTATGGTGACCAGCGAGCTGAGATAAGGGGGGACTTTACGTAGCAGGGTCTTGTGGATCGACATGGAGCCAGTGGGTTTGGCGACGAGTATGAAGCGTACGAGAGCGTACAGGTCGCAATGGTGGGTAGTATATGGGGTTTTGGTGACAAAACGGATGGCACTGTGATAGACTGCATCCAATTTGTTGAGTCGGGTGTTGGAGGCTATTTTGTAAATGACATCGCCGAAGTCGAGGATTGGTAGGATGGTCAGTTTTACAAGGATATGTTTGGCAGCATGAGTGAAGGATGCTTTGTTGCGAAATAGGAAGCCAATTCTAGATTTAACTTTGGATTGGAGATGTTTGATGTGGGTCTGGAAGGAGAGTTTACAGTCTAACCAGACACCTAGGTATTTGTAGTTGTCCACGTATTCTAAGTCAGAGCCGTCCAGAGTAGTGATGTTGGACAGGTGGGCAGGTGCAGGCAGCTATCGGTTGAAGAGCATGCATTTAGTTTTACTTGTATTTAAGAGCAATTGGAGGCCACGGAAGGAGAGTTGTATGGCATTGAAGCTTGCTTGGAGGGTTGTTAACACAGTGTCCAAAGAAGGGCCAGAAGTATACACAATAGTGTAGTCTGCGTAGAGGTGGATCAGAGACTCACCAGCAGCAAGAGCGACATCATTGATGTATACAGAGAAGAGAGTCGGTCCAAGAATTGAACCCTGTGGCACCCCCATAGAGACTGCCAGAGGTGCGGACAGCAGACCCTCCGATTTGACACACTGAATATCAGAGAAGTAGTTGGCGAACCAGGCGAGGCAATCATTTGAGAGACCAAAGCTGTCGAGTCTGCCGATGAGGATGTGGTGATTGACAGAGTCGAAAGCCTTGGCCAGATCAATGAATACGGCTGTACAGTAATGTTTCTTATCAATGGCTGATAAGATATCGTTTAGGACCTTGAGAGGGGCTGAGGTACACCCATGACCAGCTCTGAAGCCAGATTGCATAGCAGAGAAGGTATGGTATGGAGGTAGATTCGAAATGGTCGGTAATCTCTTTGTTGACTTGGCTTTCCAAGACCTTAGAAAGGCAGGGTAGGATAGATATAGGTCTGTAGCAGTTTGGGTCAAGAGTGCTTTGAAGAGGGGGATGACCGCAGCTGCTTTCCATTCTTTGGGAATCTCAGGTGACACGAAAGAGAGGTTGAACAGGCTAGTAATAGGGGTGGCAACAATATTGGCAGATAATTTTTGAAAGAAAGCGTCCAGATTGTCTAGCCCGGCTGATTTGTAGGGGTCCAGATTTTGCAGCTCTTTCAGAACATCAGCTGAGTGGATTTGGGAGAAGGAGAAATGGGGAAGGCTTGGGCGAGTTGCTGTGGGGGGTGCAGTGCTGTTGACCGGGGTAGGGGTAGCCAGGTGGAAAGCATGGCCAGCCGTAGAAAAATGCTTTTTGAAATTCTCAATTATAGTGGATTTATCAGTGGTGTCAGTGTTTCCTATCTTCAGTGCAGTGGGCAGCTGGGAGGAGGTGTTCTTATTCTCAATGGACTTTACAGTGTCCCAGAACTTTTTTGAGTTAGTGTTGCAGGAAGCAAATTTCTGCTTGAAAAGCTAGCCTTGGCTTTTCTAACTGCCTGTGTATAATGGTTTCTAGCTTACCTGAAAAGCTGCATATCACTGGGGCTGTTCGATGCTAAAGCAGAACGCCATAGGATGTTTTTGTGTTGGTTAAGGGCAGTCAGGTCTGGGGAGAACCAAGGGCTATATCTGTTCCTGGTTCTAAATTTCTTGAATGCTTATTTAAGATGGTTAGGAAGGCATTTAAAAAAAATAACCAGGCATCCTCTACTGACGGGATGAGATCAATATCCTTCCAGGATACCCCGGCTAGGTCGATTAGAAAGGCCTGCTCGCTGAAGTGTTTCAGGGAGCGTTTGACAGTGATGAGTGGAGGTCGTTTGGCCGCTGACCCATTACGGATGCAGGCAATGAGGCAGTGATCGCTGAGATCTTGGTTGAAGACAGCAGAGGTGTATTTAGAGGGCAAGTTGGTTAGGGTGATATCTATGAGGGTGTCCGTGTTTACAGCTTTGGGGAGGTACCTGGTAGGTTCATTGATAATTTGTGTGAGATTGAGGGCATCAAGCTTAGATTGTAGGATGGCTGGGGTGTTAATAAGCATGTTCCAGTTTAGGTCGCCTAGCAGCACGAGCTCTGAAGATAGATGGGGGGCAATCAGTTCACATATGGTGTCCAGAGCACAGCTGGGGGCAGAGGGTGGTCTATAGCAGGCGGCAACGGTGAGAGACTTGCTTTTAGAGAGGTGGATTTTTAAAAGTAGAAGTTCAAATTGTTTGGGTACAGACGTGGATAGTAGGACAGAACATGGACATGGAGAGAAAAATAGGTCCGGTATGTTCCAGTCCGAGCCGCGCCGCACAAAACTGGCGACAGATTTTCGAGCTAAAGGATAGCTGATGACCACAAACCGTGGTTAGCTGAATACTAACGATTAGCCAGTAAAGAAGCTAACTAGCTTCTGGCTAGCTTCTGATTAGCTTCTGGTTAGCTTCTGATTAGCTTTTGGTTAGCTTGAGGCTAGCTTCTGGCTAGCTTCTGGATTAGCTTTTGGCTAGCTTCTGGCTAGCTTCTGGCTAGCATCAGGTTAGCTTCTATGGAGAGTTACAGATTTGAGGTAAATGATACTTTCTTTTTTGAAAAATATAAATTGGTGAGGCGGGTTGCAGGAGAGTGTTTTGAAGATGAGTTTATGGAAAATAAAAAAATATATAAAAAGGTATGTGAAGAAAGTTGTAAATAGATATATATATATATATATATATATATACGGGACACGACAAGAAGAGGACAAAAGACGTCTGACTGCTATGCCATCTTGGTGACATATGAATGAATATGTCACCAAGAATAAATCTATCGTGGAGCAAAATGACAAATGTCACAACAGATGGTTCACCAAATCTAACCGGTAAAAACATTGGCCTGCTAAAAAGATTACAAGACAAAGTAAAAGAAGAAAGCCATAACTCGGAGGAATTTATATTTCTTTACTGTATTATTTATCAGGAAGCCCTGTGTAAAAGTGTGTTAAAGCTGGAAAAAGTTGTCAATGTGGTTGTAAAACTTGTAAACTTTATATGGGCAAGGTGGCTTAACCATTGTCAGTTCATTCAGCTTCTCAATGACACAGATGCAGAGCACCAGGACTTGTTGTACAATTCAAACTTGCGCTGACTAAGCCTAGGAATAGTATTTCGCTACGTGGGAACTGAGAGGGGAGATAGGTATGTTCCTTGATATGGTTGGTAAAGCTGACGACTTCTCCGAATTGAAAGACATAGACTGGCTGGGCAACTTTGCTTCTGTGTGGACATATTGGGGCATCTGAACGATCTAAATGTGAAACTGCAGGGAAATGGTGTTTTTGTGCATGAACTGTATTCCAACATTGAAGCCTTCAAGGCCAAACTTATGTTGTTCTCCAGACAAATGAGCAGCTGGTCCCTCGCTCATTTTCCGACATTGGCCGCACTGAACACGCCCATATTGCAGTGCCGCACTGAGACACAGCTGCTTCTCATACTTCACCAAGATTTAGACTGAACTGGAGCTTGTATCATGCCCCCTGTCTTTCGACACTGAGAAAGCACCAACAGACACACAATTGGAGCTCATCGACATCCAATGTGACAGTGCTTTGAAGGAGATGTACAAAACAACAACAATAGAGCAGTTGAATGGCCCACTGAATGAAACAAAGTTTCCAAACATTGAAAAGCACGCCAAAAGGATGCTTATTTTATTCGGGTCCACATATTTGTGTGAACAAACGTTCTCAGTCATGAATTACAACAAATCCCATCACAGGTCAAATTTAACAAATGACCACTTGTCAGCTGTTTTGAGAATCTCTATATCAAAATCAAATCATATCAAACTTTATTTGTCACATGCGCCAAATACAAGTGTAGACCTTACTGTGAAATGCTTACTTACAAGCCCTTAAAAGTTTAAGAAGACAAGAAGAGTTAGGAAAATATTTACCAAATAAACTAAAGTAAAAATGTAATAGTCCAGTGGCCATTTGATTAATTGTTCAGCAGTCTTATGGCTTGGGGGTAGAAGCTGATAAGGAGTCTTTAGGTCCTAGACTTGGCGCTCCGGTACCGCTTGCCGTACGGTAGCAGAGAAAACTGGAGTCTCTGACAATTTTATTGGCTTTCCTCTGACACCGCATATTATATAGGTCCTGGATTGCAGGAAGCTTGGCCCCAGTGATGTACTGGGCCGTACGCACTACCCTCTGATACGCCTTAAGGTCAGATAACGAGTATTTGCCATACCAAGCGGTGATGCAACCGGACAGGATGCTCTCGATGGTGCAGCTGAATAACTTTTTGAGGATTTGGGGACTCATGCCAAATCTTTTCAGTATTCTGAGAGGGAATACATTTTTGTCGTGCCCTCTTCACGACTGTTTTGGTGTGTTTGGACTATGATAGAGCGTTGGTGATGTGGACACCATGAAACTTGAAACTCTTGACACGCTCCACTATAGCCCCAACGAGGGGCCTGTTCGGCCCGCATTTTCCTGTAGTCCACGATCAGCTCCTTTGTATTGCTCACATTGAGGGAGAGGTTGTTGTCCTGGCACCACACTGGCAGTTCTCTGACCTCCTCCCCATCGGCTGTCTCATCGTTGTCGGTGATAAGGCCTACCACTTTTGTGTCGTCAGCAAACTTAATGATGTTGTTGGAGTCGTGTTTGGCCACGCAGTCGTGGGTGAACAAGGAATACAGGAGGGGACTAAGTACATACCCCTGAAGGGCCCCAGTGTTGAAGATGAGCATGGCAGACGTGTTGTTGCCTACCCTTACCACCTGGGTATGGAAGTTCAGTATCCAGTTGCAGAGGGAGGTGTTTAGTCCCAGGGTCCTTAGCATAGTGATGAGCTTCGTGGGCACTATGGTGTTGAACGCTGAGGTGTAGTCAATGAACAGCATCCTCACATAGGTGGTCCTTTTGTTCAGGTGGGAAAGGGCAGTGTGGAGTGCGATTGAGATTGCATCAAATGTGGATCTGTTGGGGCAGTATGCAAATTGGAGTGGGTCTAGGGTATCTGGTCGGATGCTGTTGATGTGAGCCAGGACCAGCCTTTCAAAGTACTTCATGGCTACCGACATGAGTACTACGGGGCTTTAATCATTTAGGCAGGTTACCTTTGCTTCCTTGGGCACAGAGACTATGGTGGTCTGCAGTGAAGACACTTGCCAGTTGGTCTGTGCATACTTTGGTAATCCATCTAGCCCCGCTGCTTGCTCACATCGGCTACCGAGAGCGTTATCACACAGTCATCCAGAACAGCTGGTGCTCTCATGCATTCTTCGGTGTTGCTTGCCTTGAAGCGAGCATAAAAGGCATTAAGGTCATTTGGTAGGCTCGTGTCACTGGGCAGCTCGCGTCTGGGTTTCCCTTTGTAGTCCGTAATATTTTTCAAGCCCTGCCACATCCAACGAGCATCAGAGCCGGTGTAGTAGGATTCAATCTTAATCATGTATTGACACTTTGCTTGTTTGATGGTTCGTCTGAGGGCATAGCAGGATTTCTTATAAGTGTCCGGATTAGTGTCCCGCTCCTTGAAAGCGGCAGCTCTAGCCTTTAGCTTGATGCGGATGTTGCCTGCAATCCATGGCTTCTGGTTGGGATATGTACGTACGGTCCCTGTGAGAACGACGCAGTCGATGCATTTATTGATGAAGCCGATGACTGAGGTGGTATACTCCTCAATGCCATTGGATGAATCCCGGAACATATTCCAGTCTGGGCTAGCAAAACAGTCCTGTAGCGTGGCATCCGCGTCATCTGACCACTTCCGTATTGAGCGAGTCACTGGTACTTCCTGCTTGAGTTTTTGCTTGTAAGCAGGAATCAGGAAGATAGAATTATGGTCAGATTTGCCAAATGGAGGGCTGGGGAGAGCTTTGTATGCATCTCTGTGTGTGCAGTAAAGGTAGAGCTGAGTAGAGTTCTTTTCCCTCTGTTTGCACATGAGACATGCTGGTAAAAATTTGGTAAAATTGATTTAAGTTTGCTTGCATTAAAGTCCACCAGCCACTAGGAGCGCAGCTTCTGGGTGAGCGTTTTCTTGTTTGCTTATGGCCTTATAGAGTTGGTTGACTGCGGTCTTAGTGCCAGCATTGGTCTGTGGTGGTAAATAGACGGCTACGAATAATATAGATGAGAACTCTCTTGGTAGATAGTGTGGTCTACAGATTATCATAATGTACTCTACCTCATGCGAGCAATACCTCGAGACTTCTTTAATATTAGACATCGCGCACCAGCTGTTATTGATAAAAAGACACACACCCCCACCCCTCATCTTACCAGACATAGCTTCTCTGTTCTGCTGGCGCATTGAAAATCCCTCCAGCTCTATATTATCCGTGTCATCGTTCAGCCACGACTCTGTGAAACATAAGATATTACAGTTCTTAATGTCCCGTTGGTAGGATAATCGTAATTGTAGGTCATCAAATTTATTTTCCAATGATTGCATGTTAGCAAGTACAATTGATGGCAATGGGAGTTTACTTGCTCGCCTACGGATTCTCAAAAGGCAGCCCGATCTGCTTCCTCTTTTTCTCCGTCTTTTCTTCACGCAAATGACAGGGATCTGGGCCCGTTCCCTGGAGAGCAGTATATCTTTCTTGTCGAACTCGTTAAAGGAAAAAGCTTCTTCCAGTTCGTGGTGGAAAATCCCAATTCTGATGTCCAGAAGTTATTTTCGGTTATAAGAGATGGTAGCAGCAACATTATGTACAAAATAAGTTTAGAAAAATGAGTTCCTAGCAACGCAAAAAAACAAACAAAATAGCACAACTGGTTACGGCATGTAAAACGTCAGCCATCCTCTTCGGCGCCTTCTTAATAGACACGTAGTGTCTAATATATTATAGACCCATCAAAGATGACACCAGATGTTGATGCCCTTGTCAGGAGAGGTGACCAGACCCATTGTTCACATTAATACACAAATAACCATGACTGTGGTAGCCAATGATTCTGATTTTTCATGATGATGGTTATATAGTGAGAATTATCCAGCAATTTGTCCCCATACCTGCCAAAAAAAGACTTTCTTCATGACAAGGGTATCTGGATTCTGCCCCTTGCTAATGGCACCCACAGCACTGGACTGCAGTGTCTCCATGGTAACCAAGCCACTAGAACATTATTTAACTTTTCTCGCTGCCTCTGCACAGCAGACACACTAAACAGCTCATATCCTAGCAAGCTCTGCCTCCTTTACAGGAAATTCAAGAAGCTCATGTGCATGCTTCCCACCACAATTGCGACATTCAAGCGAACCCATCAAGAAACCCATCAACTTCGGGACACACTCCTGACTTGAATGATGCAATTAATGTTCCAGTTTTAAATAGTAAAACAAGCATTCAAATTAACAAATCCCTCCTGTCATTTTACAAGATATAAACCTCAGTAACAGTTAAACATTTGATTTGGGAGGTATTTAATCTGTTACAAGTCTTGAAATCAGACATAAACAAATGCACATGGCAATATGATTACACCTTTGTATGAAATTGCACAAACTCCAAACATATCACAGTGCATGTGGGGATAGCACTTGCTGGCTCAGTCGAAGTGTCTGTCTGAGGGTCTAATTACCTACAACCCTAAAGCTCAACTCTGGACCTTGAAGCCAGTTCCACTGCATGTTTTATATGTTCCAGTCTAGTCAGGGAGTGATTTAGACCTGGGAGACCAGGTGGGTGCAATCAAGTATCAGGTGGAACAGAAAACCAGGAGGCTCCGGACCTCGTAGGGTAAGAGTTGAATACTCCTGCCTTACACCCTCTGTAATTGTGCAAATGGCGGGGGGTGCACGTGAACATGAAAATGGAGTGGCGAGGGGAAGTGGGTGATTTGGGATTCAGCCCATGTCACTTGCCTTCGTTTATCCTGTTCTAAATAAATAAATATAAATATACAATGTATTCGGAAAGTATTCAGACCCTTTTTTGTTCCATTACAGCCTTATTCTGTTACGTTCGTCATAAGGATCGGACCAAGGTGCAGCGTGGTATGCTTACATTCTCTTTTTAATGAAGGAACATAAACAACAAACAACCAAACGAAATGTGAAGCTATACAAACTAGTGCTGACAGGCAACTAAACATAGACAAGATCCCACACCAGAAAGTGGGGAAAAGGCCTGCCTAAATATGATCCCCAATCAGAGACAACGATAAACAGCTGTCTCTGATTGGGTGCCATATCAGGCCAACATAGATATACAAAAACCCCTAGACCTACAAAAACCCTAGACATACAAAAACCCGAGACATACAGAAAACCCTAGAGTACCCACCCTAGTCACACCCTGACCTAACCAAAATATATAGAAAACAGAGATACGGGAGTAACATATTCTAAAATGTATTAAATTAATAGTTTTCCTCATTCATCTACACACAACACCCCATAATTACAAAGCAAAAAAAGTGTTATTTGTGTGATTTTTTAAAATTATTTAAATACCATATTTACATACTGTTAGTATTCAGACCCTTTGATATAAGACTCGAAATTGAACTCAGATGCATCCTGTTTCCATTGATCATCCTTGAGATGTTTCTCCAACTTGATTGGAGTCCACCTGCAGTAAATTAAATTGATTTGACATGATTTGCAAAGGCACACAACTGTCTGTATAAGGTCTCGGAGTTATCTGTAGCATTGAAGGTCCCCAAGAACACAGTGGCCTCCATCATTCTTAAATGGAAGAAGCTTGGAACCACTAAGACTCTTCCTGGAGCAGGCCGCCCTGCCAGACTCGGGGGAGAAGGGCCTTGGTCAGGGAGTTGACCAAGAACAAGATGGTCACTCTGACAGAGCTCCAGAGTTCCTCTGTGGAGATGGGAGAACCTTCCCGAAGGACAACCATCTCCGCAGCACTCCAACAATCAGGCCTTTATGGTAGAGTGGCCAGACGGAAGCCACTCCTCAGTAAAAAGCACATAACAGCCCATTTCTCTGGTCTGATGAAACCAAGATTGAACTCAGGCCTGAATGCCAAGCATCACGTCTGGAGGAAACCTGACACCATCCTTACAGTGAAGCATGGTGGTGGCAGCATCATGCTGTTTGGATGTTATTCAGCAGCAGGGACTGGGATACTAGATGAACGGAGCAAAGTACAGCTAGATCCTTGACGATAACCTGCTCCAAAGCGCACAGGACAAGGTAGTGGGGTGTACAGAAGATAGCCCTATCTGGTAAAAGACCAAGTCCATATTATGGCAAGAACAGCTCAAACAAGCAAAGAGAAACGACAGTCCATCATTAATTTAAGACATGAAGGTCAGTCAATACGGAAAATCTCAAGAAATGGGAAAGTTTCATCAAGTGCAGTCGCAAAAACCTTCAAGAGCTGTGATGAAACTGGATCTCATGAGGACCGCCACAGGAATGGAAGACCCAGAGTTACCTCTGCTGCAGAGTATAAGTTCATTAGCGTTACCAGTCTCAGAAATTGCAGCCCAAATAAATGCTTCGCAGAGTTCAAGTAACAGACACATCTCAACTTCAACTGTTCAGAGGAGACTGTGTGAATCAGGCCTTCATGGCCGAATTGCTGCAAAGAAACCACTACTAAAGGACACCAATAAGAAGAAGAGACTTGCTTGGGCCAAGAAATACGAGCAATGGACATTAGACCAGTGGAAATGTGTCCTTTTGTCTGGAGTCCAAATTGGAGCCAACAAGTGCTCAGCATATGTGGGAACTCCTTCAATTCTGTTGGAAAAGCATTCCAAGTGAAGCTGGTTTAGAGATTGCCAAGAGTGTGCAAAGCTGTCATCAAGGCAAAGGGTGGCTATTTGAAGAATCTCAAATATAAAATAGATTTTGATTTGTTTAACACTTTTTTGGTTACTAGATGATTCCATGTGTTTTCTCATAGTTTTTATGTATTCACTATTATTCTACAATGTAGAAAATAATAAAAATAAAGAAAAACGCCACCTAGCAATTTTATGAAGTTGACTTTAGCTAGCCCAGATCGGTTTCCAATCTTCCAACCTAATAACTAGCTACCAAGAAGCCTTTTCAATCAAGTTACAGTAGTTAGCTTGTCTAACTATTTTAGCTGGCATACCTGCTGGCAAGGTTGGTAGACTTTAGAAAAGCAAGCGATAACTAAATGTACTGAATAAGACTTTCAATCTTTTACCCAGATTTTAGCAGAGATGCAGAGAAGTGTCAGGTTCTAACCTTAGTTCCTTTGTTTTTGTCTTTGTTTTAGTATGGTCAGGGCGTGAGTTGGGGTGGGCAGTCTATGTTTGTTTTTCTATGTTGGTTTTTGAGTTCGGCCTAGTATGGTTCTCAATCAGAGGCAGCTGTAAATTGTTGTCCCTGATTGAGAATCATACTTAGGCAGCCTGGGTTTCACTTTTGAGTTGTGGGTGTTTGTCTTCCGTGTCAATCTTTGTCGCCACACGGGACTGTTTCGTTCATTTCACTTTTATTGTTTTGTATTTCGTAGTGTTCAGTTTATGTTTTAAAATAAACATTATGGGCACTTACCACGCTGCGTTTTGGTCCTCCGGCCCTTCTCGCTTCTCCTCCTCAGAAGAGGAGGACGAGATCCCTTACAAGAAGCATATTTAGTTTCTTTAAAAAAATGACAGTCAGCTCAAGAGGTATGCTTACATAGGCAGAAAATACACTTATTTTTAACATAAAACTTAACTTAATGATTATGGCTCTAGATTTTTAACTTATGGCCGGTGGACCTAGCCCCCCCCCCCCTTGGGACCACTCCCCAGCCATCCTCAAGTAATTTGTGACCCCTCTGATTTTTGGGGTGCATGATGCCCCCGCCTGCCTTCCTGCTTTCCTGCCTTTGGAACAACGACTCCCGTTGTTGGGGTAGAGACATGATCATCTTGTCATTATGTACAGATCTCGTTACAGCCATTCACAAATTGGAAAGGAAAGTTGGCAGGTGAACAGTGCACTGTTCAGATGCTGGCTTCCCCTAAAGTAAATGGATGTTTTGACAAAATTATATAATTACTCCTGTCCACTGGCATACCATACAGCCCCATGTGCCCATCATCAATGTTTATTTTTTTGTATATATAAATAATTTTGACAGTAATCTTCTAAAAAATCATTCAGAAACCTTTTTTAATTTCCATATGTACTAGGAAGCTAGGTGTTTGTTTCTTGGGCTTCAAGAATGTGACTGGTCAAAGTGCCTCAGGCCCCACAAAAATAAATAATTGAACTAATTGAACTGCTTAGGCTATTTGATGTGTATTTATTTATCCATTTTTTATAAATAGCAGATAAATAGCAGCTAAATACTGTAGCCTGTTGCTATACTGCATAATGAAACAATTCATTGTAAACTAGTGTTTTGAAGGTGGACTGACTGTATTATTTGGCATTAACAGACTGGTTTTAAGAACAACAGCTTTATATGCAAGCTGGGCAAGAGCAAGGACTGCTCATGCCATGAAGGTTCAGGTAGGTTATACAGGAACGTTTTACATTCTAAAAAATCTATTGGTTTCTGATAAATATGCGGTTGTTTCAAACATTTATTTTACCATCTGCATTGTTTGAATTTCCAACTTTAATGTTGCACTATTCAGAAATTGCTCTGCCATTTCTTGGTTGCTAAAACTCTAATAGTTCGCCTAATTTCAGTTTATGTGACCAAATCAGCTAGTATAGTGTAGAAAATCATTCTACCATCTAAACCTCTGTGAAATATATGTTCCATAACCAAAAATATTGTCATTTCAGCTGTTTGAAGCTGGTGTACAAAACTGAAAGTAAAAACAGAAAATAAAACTTAAAAATGAGAAGAATAGAAATAGTGCATATAGAATAGCTCTACGACTTCTTAGACTTGCTTTCAAGTAGATGGATAGATCTATAAATAACATTTCTATGTGAATTTGATCAGGTCACCCAAAAGGTTACATATTGCCACTTTAATTACTGAACAAGTAATTAAATTTCACCCTTCTCACACAGTACAGCTTCGTGAAATGTTTAGCTTAACATTAGAAAATGATGACCAAATATAAAACATGTATGCATTAGCAATAAACATTTAGCCATTAGCTAATGCAAAGCTATAGGCTACATGCCCTAGCACCACAGAAAACCTATCATCCATTTGATAGGCAGCCTCATAGACATGTCACAGTTTCAGCACCATGGACTGAGATCCCTAGTCTATAGGCTACTTTGTGAGTGGCTGTCTGGATGACACATTCAGTTTTTATTTTAGGGAGTGGGGGAGGGGCAAACTCCGACCTAGTGGGGGTCCAGAGAAACTGTGTTAAGCCAATGCTCCTGTCTAAATAGAACCATTCAAAATACTTCACCAGAGAGCATGACTTAGCCTCAGAGGATCATTAGCTTTTTTTTTGTTGTTGCTGTGGATTGTTTCAAATCACAAGCGAGTAGGCCTATGCCTATTTGGGAAACCCGCAATTTGGGTAGCGAGTTTGGCAATAGGCCTAACCGATTATTGAGTTGCAGATGTCAGTGAAAAGCATCTAAAATATGTGTGAAGACAATGTGTCTTAGGGTATAATTTAAAACAGTAACGCATTTATTAATTAGACTACAGTCACAACCTGCTAAACTTGTGTGAAACAAGTTTTAATTTATTTCATAACCATTCATTTACGAGTTTTGTCATTTTTGTATTGTCTTTTGTTTGGAGTGTCTTGTGAGCAATGTGCATGTGTCTGGTTTCTCTGTCCTGATAAATTTGAGGGAGCGTGCATGCCCGAGCACACATAGAAGTACCTGGCCTTCTGCCACAAAGTGCCCATTTGGGGATGTCTAAATTTCTTAAAGATTGTCTTAACTCACCACATCCCCCACTAATAATCTGAGGTTCTCAGTAATTTTTTCTACACCTCACACAGTAAGTAAATAAAGTACGTTTTTTAAACATTCATTGAGAATGATAGCGTAATAGTTCCTCACAGTATTTGAAAAATCTTTCCAACACTCTCCCTGCCTTGATAATCACCAACTTTCGGTATGAAAAAGCTAAATATCATGATCTGATGATCCCATACTGTATATCCAGGGAATTATTTTTTAGCACTGTGCTATGCTTTACACCTACTTAATATACAAAAAGGCTTTAAACCAGCTGGAAAAGTAGGCTAGTAATGGTCTGACTAGCCAATGTTTTAAAGCGAAGCGTTCACGTGCTATTGGAGTTATCGGAAGTTCTTATTTCAGACTGGGATGTTTTACTTGAATTACCCTTCAACTCGAAATTAGAAGTGGAAAACTCAAGAAAATGCTGTTGTCCTAGTTGCTAAGTTGTGACGTTTCACCACTGACCTTTTCAACCAAAAGATGATGACAAATCAGTTGTCGGAAGTTTACATAACCTTAGGTTGGAGTCATAAAAACTTGTTTTTCAAGCACTCCACAAATTTCTTGTTAATTTTAACAAATTATAGTTTTGGCAAGTCAGTTCGGACATCTACTTTGTGCTTGACACAAGTCATTTTTCCAACAATTGTTTACAGACAAATTATTTGACTTATAATTCCCTATATCACAATTCCAGTGGGTCAGAAGTTTACATACACTAAGTTGACTGTGCCTTTGAACAGCTTGGAAAAATCCAGAAAATGACGACATGGCTTCAGAATATTTTAACAGGCTAATTGACATCATTTGAGTCAATTGGAGGTGTACCTGTGGATGTATTTCAAGGCCTACCTTCAAACGCAGTGCCTCTTGGCTTGACATCATGGGAAAAAAACTTGGCTTGACCTCAGAAAAAAAAACTCCACAAGTCTGGTTCATCCTTGGGAGCAATTTCCAAAAATCTGTAAGTACCACGTGCAAATCAATCCCAGAACAACAGCAAAGGACCTTGTGAAGATGCTGGAGGAAACAGGTTAAACGTATCGACATAACCTGAAAGGCCGCTCAGCAAGGAAGAAGCCACTGCTCCAAATCCACCATAAAAATAGCCAGACTACGGTTTGCAACTGCACATGGGGACAAAGATCGTAATTTTTGTCCTCTGGTCTTATGAAACAAATATAAAACTGTTTAGCCATAATGACCATCGTTATGTTTGGAGGAAAAAGGGGGAGGCTTGCAAACCGAAGAACACCATCCCAACCGTGAAGCACCATCATGTTGTGGGGGTGTTTTGCTGCAGGAGGGACTGGTGCACTTCACAAAATAGATGGCATCATGAGAATGGAAAATTATGTGGATGTATTGAAGCATCATCTCAAGACATCAGTCAGGGAGTTAAAGCTTGGTTGCAAATGGGTCTTCCAAATGGACAATGACCAAAACTCCCAAAGTTGTGGCAAAATGGCTGAAGGACAACAAAGTCAAGGTATTGGAGTGGCCATCACAAAGCCCTGACCTCAATCCCATAGAAAATGTGTGGGCAGAACTGATAAAGCATGTGCGAGCAAGGAGGGCCACAAACCTGACTCAGTTACACCTGTTCTGTCAGGAGGAATGGGCCAAAATTCCCCCAACTTATTGTGGGATGCTTTTTAAGGCTACCCAAAACGTTTGACCCAAAGTCACATCCTGACCATAGAAAACCTGTATTTATGGTAGAGTAGGTCAGGGCGTGACATGGGGTTTTTGTTCTAGTTTATATTTTCTATGTGGGGTTCTAGGTTTGATTTTCTATGTTGGTGATTTGTATGATTCCCAATTAGAGGCAGCTGGTTATTGTTGTCTCTAATTGGGGATCATACTTAAGTAGCATTTTTTCCACCTGTGGGTTATGGATATTGTTTATGTATAGTGTGTTTGAGCACTACGTAGTCACGGGTCTTTGTAAATTTTGTTATTTTGTTTTCAGTTTCACTTATTAATTTAAAGATGTGGAACTATACTCACGTTGCGCCTTGGTCCGACCATCATTATTACGAACGACGTGACACCCAAGTTAAAGAATTTAAAGGCAGCACTACCAAATACTAAATGGCTAATACATTAAGATTATCTATGATTAGAAAATTACTAATCTCATTTTATGAGGCTACATACAGTCGAAGTCGGAAGTTTACATGCACCTTAGCCAAATACATTTAAACTCAGTTTTCCACAATTCCTGACATTTAATCCTAGTAAAAAATCCCTGTTTTAGGAAAACTGAGTTTAAATGTATTTGGCTCAGGTGTATGTAAACTTCCAACTTCAACTGTAGATGTTATTTACCATCCGGCCATCAGATTTGCCACCAATGCTCCTTATAGGACACATCACTGCACTCTATTCTCTTCTGTGAACTTGTCATCTCTGTATGCACGCCGCAAGACCCACTGGTTGATGCCTATTTATAAAACCGTCTTAGGCCTCACCCCCCCCCCCCCCCCCCCCCCCCCCCCCCCCCCTATCTGAGATACCTACTGCAGCCCTCATCCTCCACGTACAACACACGTTCTGACAGTCACATTCTGTTAAAGGTCCTCAAATCACACACATCCCTGGGTCGCTCCTCTTTTCAGTTCGCTGCAGCTAGCAACTGGAACGAGCTGCAACAAACACTCGAACTGGACAGTTTTATCTCCATCTCTTCATTCAAAGACTCAATCATGGACACTCTTACTGACAGTTGTGGATGCTTCAGGTGATGTATTGTTGTATCTACCTTCTTGCCCTTTGTGCTGTTGTCTGTGCCCAATAGTGTTTGTACCATGTTTTGTGCTGCTACCATTTTGGGCTGCTGCAATGTTGTGTTGCTACCATATTGTTGTCATGTTGTTTTGCTACCATGCTATTTTGTCATGTGTGCTGCCATGCTTTGTTGTTGTCTTAGGTCTCGCTTTGTGTAGTGTTGTGGTGTCTCTCTTGTCGTGATGTGTTTGGTCCTGTATCTTTTTTTCAATTCCCAGCCCCTGTCCCCGCAGGAGGCCTTTTGCCTTTTGGTAGGCCGTCATTGTAAATAAGAATTTGTTATTAACTGACTTGCCTAGTTAAATAAAATACAAATAAAAACAGTTATGACCTAAAGTTTTTTAGGGGGGTGCCTATGTCATACACCACATATAAGGGTACCCCAAATATTTATGGGAATGCCCAGAACCCCCTGGGTACTCCTGTGACTTGACCCCTGACCTCAGACCTTTTTAAAAAGCCTGTAGAGCAGGGGTGCTAAACTCATTCCATGGAGGGCCTAGTGCTTGCAGGTTTTTGGTTTGTCCTTTCAATTAAGTTGTAGATAAATGAAGGTCACTAATTAGTAATCAAGTACAAGGGAGGAGTGAAAACCCGCAGACACTCGGCCCTCTGTGGAATGAGTTTGAGACGTGCTGTAGAGCCAGTCGCAGAGGTTAAGACCCTCCTTAAGCCCCTCCTGTTCCGGCATTCAGAGGGGGTCAGTACAGCCACAGTACAGTATAGTAGAGTAGTAGTATTATCTAATATACTGTATGTTACTGTAATAGTGGGGTCAATACAGTAGTAGTATTGTCTTATATCATATTAGTACAATAGTAGTTATAGTGGGCCACCTGTGTTGTGCGTAGGATATATACAGTACATTTGATGCCTCAATATCATCACACCCTTTTCAGGAAGAAGATTTTTCAATATTCCAAATAAATGCAGTCCTATTTCTTAAATTTTTATTTTTTATTTTTTTTACCTTCACGACAACCAGCCATGCAGCAATTCAACACCACTATCACGCCAGTCTCTATCCAAAAGCATAACAAACAGAGTATAGCCTAATTCCATAGAATAGTTAACAGTGTAATTTCAGATCCCTAAATAAAAGCAGTGAAGAATTAGCCTGGTCCTAGAGCTGTTTGTGCTGTCTTGTCATTTGACGTGACAATAACTATAGGAATTGGCAAAACAGCACAAAGAGATTTGGGACCAGCTTTGTGAGGAATGGGATGAGTGAACAAAATGATAGCATCCTGATGGGCGTTTAGGCTAATGTTGGCGGTGAAGCAGACAGCTCCATTCATTCATGGATGGAAATGTTCCAGTAAATGTCCATTACTTTAGACTCTGGGTCCTATTCACCAGGCACGCAGCGTATGTTAACGTGCCGAAACGTGGAGGTACCATCTGGAAACACTGGGAACAGTTAAACACTCATTTTTGTTTTACGTTGCTCAACATTTTAAAATGTTTTTCTTTGCATGCCCTTAAGAATATGTCCCTGTCGTTGTGTTCCACCACAGTGGAAGGTCATACTGAACAGGGCTGGTGTGATTGGACTGGGGCTGGTTAAAGAGCTTAGTGCCGAGGGGTTGAAAACACACCAGACCAGGGGATTGAATCCTCCTCTCGTTAGTAGCAGGGAGACAGATATTGGTGAGTATTTTTTTCCCACAACTTACTCTATGCTTCAGCTTCAACTAAATTTGATTAATAATGTATTTAATGGATATTTGATCAATGGAATATAAATATTTATTGTGTTTTCATTGATGAAGGAGGAAGGCTAGCTTTTGCTGGATACATTTTTGTTGAATTTCCTTTATCTAGGCTACAAGTCACGTACATATTGAATAATTCATAGTTCAACAATAGGTTGATTGTTGAACTTGACGAATCTCAACACAATGCAGGTCAGTAGATGCTATGTCAGATAGGGCGTCAATTCCACCTGCACTGATCGGTTGAGGGACGAGCGTCGCTTAGGAGTGATGCGATCTGACTTAAGACAATGACTGATCTGTAGATAGATTGCTCAAGAAGTGTGATTTAAGGATTTTTTTTTGTTTAGTAGCATATTCTGTTTTTTATTAAACAAAATAACACACTTGTATGTTTTTTTCTATTCCAGTCTTTGATAATCTCTTTTCAGTGTCACACTGAATGACTGTGCTTCATAGTAACACGATTTAGCGTTACAATTAATGTTGTTCAAAGTCAGCGATATAATAATATAGCCCTGCTTTCAGAGCGCTACTGCAATAAGCTTTGATTATCAGCTCTGAAGGTCTGGGCTGTAGAGAACATTGGCCAAGCGCTGGACGCCTTCAAGACATTTTTTTTTTACTGGGGAAGTCTATGTAGACCAGAAGGTCAGTGAATAACTCGTGAATTTACAAAGTTAACAGTAGTCAACATTCATATGAGATGATAAAGTACACAGTTCCTTGTAAAATCCATGTTTCCAGCATTTGTTCAGTCACACTGCACACCTTTGTGCAATATATGATATAACATTTATTTCACAACATCTTTTCAAATATACATCCAACTGTAGATGTCAGCAAAGTACAGTATCCTACCAATGTCACTGTATCCCTCCATCTAATAACCAAACCTGTTTTTCCTCAGAGAGCATTATACGGTCTGGTGGAGCGTTATATGTTCCTATCTGCGTTGCTGCGTATCGGGGTGTGGAGAAGCCTGTGGAGGGCCTATAGGAAGGGCTGCACAGGAAATATAATCAAAGGAGAAGGTCTTGTACTGGGGGGAGTGTTCGTCATTGGGCCCGAAGATCAGGTAGGGCTATACTGTGAACTGGGCACTCTATTAAGCAATAACAAACAAAAAGATCTGCAAATATGTAATCTATTTCATATGCATTGGATGTTAGGAAGTGCGATACTAAAATAATTTTCAGCAGGTCTGTATAGTCAAATGAGCATATACAGGTAACTTCTAAAATAAAGGAAACGCCAACGTTTTGCGCTGACGGAGATGGCAGCATCGCAACTAGCTCTTAGGAAACTTTGCAGTATTTTGTTTTTTGATGTACTATTTTTTACATGATTAGTTCAGGAAATGTTTTGTGTCATTACATACAGCTGGGAAGAACTATTGGATATTAGAGTGGCGGTAACTCACCAGAACTACCAGCATTACGACCAGGAATAGTACTTCCCTGGAGCAGATCCTTTGTTCACTCTCCCCAGAGCGATTGAACTTACTCCAGAGGCCGACCCAAAACATCGCCGGGGGAGGAGAGGCACTTGAGGGGGCCTGCTTGTTCGATTTCGGAGGCGCATACACCACCCACTGCTTCCGAGGATATTACTCACCAATGTTCAGTCTTTGGATAGCAAAGTTGATGAGCTTAGAGCAAGGATTTCTTTCCAGAGAGACATCGGGGCCTGTAACATACTTTGTTTCACGGAAACATGTCTCTCTCGGGAGACTGTCGGAATCTGTACAGCCAGCAGGATTCTCAATACATCAAGCAGACAGGAATAATTATCTCTCGGGGAAGCAGAAGGATGGAGGGGTGTGTTTCATGATTAACTACTCATGGTGTAATTCTAGAAACATACACAAACTTAAGTCATTTTGTTCACCCGACCTAGATTACTTCACAATTAAATGGCGACCATATTATCTCCCAAGAGAATTCCCCTCCGTCATCACCACGTTTACATCCCACCTCAAGCCGTTACCTTGACGGCCTTCAAAGAACTACACTGGATTTTTTGCAAACTGGAAACCACATATCCTGAGGCTGCATTTATTGTATCTGGGGATTTGAACAAAGCAAATCTGAGGACTAGGCTGCCGAAGTTATATCAACATATCGACTGTACTACTCGCGCTGCTAAGACTCTCGACCATTGCTATTCAAACTTCTACAAGGCCCTCCCCCACCCTCCTTTTGGCAAATCTGACCACGACTCCATCGTGCTCCTCCTGTCCTATAACAAGAAACTCAAACAGCAAGGACCCATTCTTTCGAACTATTCAACGCTGGTCTGACCAGTCGGAATCCACGCATCAGGATTGTTTTGATCATGTGGACTGGGAAATGTTCTGGGTAGCTTGTGAAAATAATCTAGACGTATACACAGATATGGGGACTGAGTTCATAAGGAAGTGTATAGAAGATGTAGTACCCACTGTGACTATTAAAACCTACCCTAACCAGAAACCGGGGAACGATTGAAGCATTTGAAATTGACAGCACAAACCACCGCATTTAACCATGGCAAGGTGACTGGTAATATGTCCGAATATAAACAGGGTAGTTATTCACACCGCAAGGCAATCAAGCAAACTAAACGTCAGTATAGAGATAAAGTGGAGTTGCAATTCAACGACTCAGACATAAGACGGATGTGGCAGGGACAACAGACAATCATGGACTACAAAAGGAAAACCAGCCACGTCACTGAGACTGACTTCTTGCTTCCGGACAGGCTAAGCATATTCTTCACACACTTTGAGGATAGCACAGTGCCACTGACGCGGCTCGTTACCATGGACTGTGGGCTCTCCTTCTCTGTGGCTGACTTGAGTAAAACATTTAAACGTGTTAACCCTCGCAAGTCTGCTGGCCCAGACAACAGCCATAGCCGCATCCTCAGAGTGTGTGTTTACGGGCATATTCAATCTCTCCCTATCCCAGTCTGCTGTCCCCACATGCTTCAAGATGGCCACCATTGTTCCTGTACCCAATAGGCAAAGGTATCGCCTTGTAGCACTCACCTCTGTCATCATGAAGTGCTTTGAGAGACTAGTCAAGGATCATATAACCTCTAGCTTACCTGCCACCCTAGACCCACTTCGATTTGCTTACCGCCCCAATAGATCCACAGACGATGCAATCACTCTGCACACTGAATACCTATGTAAGAATGCTGTTTATTGACTATAGCTCAGCATTCAACAACATAGTACCCTCCAAGCTCATCATTAAGCACGAGGCCCTGGGTCTGAACCCCGCCCTATGCAACTGGGTCCTGGACTTCCTGACGGGCTTGATTACCATCACCTCCACTCCGCTCAACACTGGGCCCCACAAGGGTGCGTGCTCAGCCCTTTCCTGTACTCCCTGTTCACCCATGACTGCGTGGCCAAGCACACCTCCAACTCAATCAAAAGTTTGCAGACAACACAACAGTAGTAGGCTTGATTACCAACGATGAAGGGACAGCCTACAGAGAGGAGGTGAGGGCTCTGGCACTGTGGTTCCTGGAAAACAACCTCTCACTCAATGTCAACAAAACAAAAGAGTTGATCGTGGACTTCAGGAAACGGCAGAGGGCGCACCCCCCTATCTACATCGACTGGACCGCAGTGGACAAGGTGGAAAGCTTCAAGGTCCTTGGCGTACACATAACTGACAAACTGAAATGGACCACCCACACAGACAGTGTGGTGAAGAAGGCCTCAGGAGGAAGAAGAAATTTGGCTTTTACAGATGCACAATCGAAAGCATCTTTTCGGGCTGTATCACCGCCTGGTACGACAACTGCACCGCCCGCAACTGCAAGGCTCTCTAGAGCCGTTCCGCTCTGACATCATTTGTCCATATGTATTTAATCTTAATTCATTCCTACTTAGATTTGTGTGTGTTGGGTATATGTTGTGTAATTTGTTAGATATTATTGCACTGTCGGTGTCACGCCTGCCCCCGCTCCCCCGCACCTGGCACCATCATTACACGCAGCAGCGCTCATTGGACTCACCTGGACTCCTTCACGTGGTTGATTGCCCCTGTATATCTGTCTGTTCCTCGGTGGTGTTCCCTGTGTCCATATTAATTGTTATGTGTTCCTGTCCAGACGCTGTTCCTGTTCTGTTAATGTCCGTCAGTTATTAAACCTTCACTCCCTGTACCTGCTTCTCATCTCCTGTGTCAATCCTTTCAGTCAGAGCTAGAAGCACAAGCATTTCGCTACACCCGCAATAACATCTGCTAAGTACGTGCATGTGACCGATAACATTTTATTTGAAGTGTCTTAATATGGCTTTGGGCCACCATGAGCCACCAGAACATCTTCAATGTGTAAAGGTTTTCCTCATCTTCGTCTGAAGAGGAGGTGTAGCAAGGATCGGACCAAGATCCGGCGTGGTAAGTGTCCATGGTTGTTTATTTGAAAAACATAAACTGAACACTATGAATACAAAAACATTAAACGTGAACAAACCGAAACAGTACCGTGTGGCGACAGACACGAAAACAATCACCCACAAAACAACAGTGAAACCCAGGCTACCTAAGTGTGATTCTCAATCAGAGACAACTAACGACACCTGCCTCTGATTGAGAACCATACTAGGCCGAACACAGAAAACCAACTTAGAAACACAAAACATAGAATGCCCACCCAACTCACGTCCTGACCAACTAAAACAAACAAATAACACAAGAACTAGGGTCAGAACGTGACACAATGCACATTGGCATAGATTCTACAAGTGGTATGGAGCTCTATTGGAGGGATGCGACACCATTCTTCACATGAGAAATTCCATAATTTGGTGTTTTGTTAGTGGTGGAAAACGCTGTCTCAGGCGCCGCTCCAGAAACTCCCATAAGTGTTTAATTGAGTTGAGATCTGGTGACTGACACACACATACACACACACACTTTAAACCCCCTATGCTCTTTTGAGACCCCTCTTTCAAAGTCACTGAGATTATTTTTCTAGCCATGGTAGACAAAATAACAGGCAACTAGGAATTTTATACATGACCCTAAGCATGATGGGATGATAAATGCTTAATTAACTCAGGAATCACACCTGTGTGGAAGCACCTGCTTTCAATATACTTTGTGTCCTTCATTTATCTCAAATTAGGATTCAGGTCTAGTGCAAGTATGTATCAGTGGGTGTGCTTTTATTCTGCTCTCATTTTCGCATGGTGTGCTTTTCATAACTTCTTCCTGCTTATACAATGACCACTTGCTGTACTTCCACAGATACCTGTTTTGGGACCCATGTCTGTTCTCCTTCTCTTCCCCCTGCAGGGAATTCTGCTTGAGCACCGTGAGAAGGAGTTTGGGGATAAAGTCAACCTGCTGGCTGTACTCAGATCAGCCAGAAAAATTCAAGATGGCTTGGCTACTGCGAAATAGTTTACACAAACAGCTTAAAGTCCCCATGCAGTCTTTTTAATTGTATTTTTAAATCATCACTGTATGCATAATACATCACTGTATGTGTGTTTATTACATGAACATAACTCAACATATATTTTGCGTCATTTATTGTCCTTTTGCCATTGAAATACTCAGTCTGACCTTGTGGGCATGTTGATACAAATGTAAATATATTTACACACACTGCCCTAATTTGCCAGATAGGATTGTCTGAACTATAGAGCCTACCTAACTTTTAACGTGGGGCGATTCCTATTTTCCATTGAATTTGTATTTAGTGACATACAGTGGGGCAAAAAAGTATTTAGTCAGCCACCAATTGTGCAAGTTCTCCCACTTAAAAAGATGAGAGAGGCCTGTAATTTTCATCATAGGTACACTTCAACCATGACAGACAAAATTAGGGGAAAAAATCCAGAAAATCACATTGTAGGATTTTTAATGAATTTATTTGCAAATCATGGTGGAAAATAAGTATTTGGTCAATAACAAAAGTTTATCTGTAAGTCTTCACAAGGTTTTCACACACTGTTGCTGGTATTTTGGCCCATTCCTCCATGCAGATCTCCTCTAGAGCAGTGATGTTTTGGGGCTGTTGCTGGGCAACACGGACTTTCAACTCCTTCCAAAGATTTTCTATGGGGTTGAGATCTGGAGACTGGCTAGGCCACTCCAGGACCTTAAAATGCTTCTTACGAAGCCACTCCTTCGTTGCCTGGGCGGTGTGTTTGGGATCATTGTCATGCTGAAAGACCCATCCACATTTCATCTTCAATGCCCTTGCTGATGGAAGGAGGTTTTCACTCAAAATCTCACAATACATGGCCCCATTCATTCTTTCCTTTACACGGATCAGTCGTCCTGGTCCCTTTGCAGAAAAACAGCCCCAAAGCATGATGTTTCCACCCCCATGCTTCACAGTAGGTATGGTGTTCTTTGGATGCAACTCAGCAGTCCTCCAAACACGACGAGTTGAGTTTTTTACCAAAAAGTTATACTTTTTTGCCCCACTGTATTTCCCCCCTATTTAGTGTCATTTTCACCCCCTGGTTTAAAATCACATACATGAAAGGTTCTTTATCCATTTAACATGGTAGTTTTGGTTATTTTATGCAGGAATTACTTTCCACTCACATGTGTTAGCCTCTCATTGTCTATGAGTATGCACTTTTGTGTAAAATGTATAGTCTATAGTGAATGTATTTGTGCTACTTCACAGTATGTCTGTCAGTCTCTGTGCATAGATTTGTTACTTTTGTACTTTTTTTCTGGCATCCATAATCCTGTAGGTGATTTATACATAATTTAAATTGACCCAGCAGACCCACCCCCAAAACCAGCAGAACCGTTCCCTTTTTCATTGTGCTGAACCCATCCTGATCTCATCCCTGGACATGCCCTGTCAACAGTGCTGTGTAGTCCTGTGTACTGGTCTCAATACTGTCCGGATGTTGTCATGGGACTGTGTGGGTGTTAATGAAGGTCTGTGTCTAAACTCTGAATGATGAGAGCTCAGGGCTGATGCTTACACACGCAGTCACACTGCTCAATGGACAAAGATTAGGCTCGCTACCAGGAAAATGCATGAACTGTTACAACGCATTTGAGAATAATAAAATATATATTTATTAAACCTTTTACTGTTGTTTGTGGGTTTTATGCATACCGGCACTGCAAGTTGTTTACTAAATGGTTGTGTCATGTTTTTAAGACATACAAGTACATGAAATGTTCCACCTAATAAAATGGTTGTCTTTATTTTATATTTGTATACCTACACACATCTTTATATATTATATATCTTTGTTTTTTATTCGGTTTTACCTAGGTCAATCTGTTTTTATTGTTAAAAAATAAGGTTGATTAGTTGATTTAAATCAAGGGTGCATGTTATCTTGTGCGATTTTCCCTGCAATGACTAATCCATTTATCTGGCTCGACTGATGCGCCTACCGCAAATTCTGATAATTTGAACTGGTAAGTTTCTGCTGCGCTCTTCTCCGTCAACACAATATTTGTGAGTATCATACATTTTAATATACATTAGTAAAATATTATTAAACATGTTGCGAGCATTCAGACCCATAATATTTAAATCTGCACGCTAACTTGTAAACGTCATCATGCAGCCAAAATCTAGCTTGCTAGTTTAGCTAACTCAGATAGCCAGCTAGTAGTAGATAGCCACATGTGAAGTCAACAAACTACAGTGTCATTGCTATTACGAACTTCTAACGTTACTTGGCCTATTTAATGTATAAATCAAATAATACCATACTGTAATTTAGTTAGCTAGTAAAGCTCACTTTATAATACTACTTGCCACTTAACATGATTGTCTGTAGTGCAACCTCAAGGTTGCTTATCGTTATAAATAGGCTAGCTAACGTTAGCTAGCTATGCCAAATTGCATGGCATGAGTTGAGCTCTGCAAAATTATCTTGATAGGGTTTGCATGAAAAGCCTAATAATAAAATTCCACTCCGTTTGAAATAAGCTGTAAAACAAGAAGGTGCAGAATTCAGTCAATATTTAGATCTGTAACTAGCTAACTTGACATTTAATCTTTGTCATACTAATAATAGGCCCTATGTCCTCATTTTCATTGTCAATAACATTCCGTTTCTCCACTCATTGTCACTGTAAGATTAACTACTGAATTATACAATGTAAACATTCCTTTTCACTCTCTATCTACATGGTATACAAGGAATCCAGTCAAGTCCAGTTCATGACAGCTGCCAGGTAGTCTTTATTGGCTGCTGTTATCATTAGGGTTTAGTCCTTTGTCCTCTCTGAGAAGTGAACGTCACATTGCAGTAGTTACCCCTGTCAAGTCGCAGTGAAGTGCAGAACAGAGGACCTATCTGGGATTGAATGAGTTTAAATTGAGGGGCATTTCTCGAGTGAGTGCAAACCTTCAGTGGGTAATTGATATATGAATCAATGTTTGAAAATGAAATTAGTTTAAAAATAGTGACTGTACTTGACTGTTTGGTTTAGTCTGGTTTCACATATTTTCAATGCATGTAGGCCTAAGCATTTGGTGGACCATTTTAGAATAATCCATATCTTGAATAAATAACATCTAAGCTAACCATGACAATATATTAACAGTATGCTGTTTGTATTCATATACTAATAACTATGCTCAATTGACTACACTGATGATTTATTGTTGTGTAGCCTACTGGTTGTAACATTGTATGTTATGGCCCATCTTGCTTATACAAGGGGAAAGAGGACTAGCCATGGTAGCTGTGGTCTGAGGCATTAGGGTGTGTGTGTGTATGTGTTGAAATGTGTGAGTCACACGCATAACTGTATAACCACATACTGTGACTAGTACAGTTTGATAGTCTACTTAAGATAAAACGTAACATAAAACGTAACAAACTGAGCAGCTCACATGGTTTGTTTACTTATCCTGCATAAGTCATGTATCAGTTTAATTTTGAGGAAATGGAAAGTAGATGAGCAGGTTTACTGTCTTTCATTTGACAATGCATAATGAAATTTGAGCTGCCATAACGCTGTGGTTAGATTTGGCCTTTAGGCACAGTTCTAGGATCAGTTTACCCTCCATTAATCATAGAGGAATCATTGCAACACTGACCTTAGATCAGCATCTAGGAGAAACTAAATTATACTCAGTTAGGAATAGAAGTCGACCGATTATGATTTTTCAACACAATACTGATTTATTGGAGGACCAAAAAAAGCTGATACCGATTAATCGGCCAATTGTTTTTTTTACATTTGATTATTTTTTATATATATTTGTAATAATGACAATTACAACAATACTGAATGAACAATGAACAATTTTATTTTAACCTAATATAATAAATAAATAAAATCAATTTTGTCTCAAATAAGGAAACATGTTCAATTTGGTTTAAATAATGCAAAAACGCAGTGTTGAAGAAGAAAGTAAAAGTGCAATATGTGCCATGTAATAAAGCTAAAGTTTAAGTTCCTTGCTCAGAACATGAGAACATATGAAAGCTGGTGGTTCCTTTTAACATGAGTCTTCAATATTCCCAGTTAAGAAGTTTTAAGTTGTCATTATTATAGGAATTATGACGCTTCGACTGTTTCTCTTTATACCATTTGTATTTCATATACCTTTGCCTATTGGATGTTCTTATAGGCACTTTAGTATTGCCAGCCTAATCTCCGGAGTTGGTAGGCTTGAAGTTATAAACAGCGCTGTGCTTCAATCATTGCTAAGAGCCATTGCCAAACTCAGTAAAGTGCTGTTTGAATGAATGCTTACGAGCCTGCTGCTGCCTACCACCGCTCAGTCAGACTGCTCTATCAAATATCAAATCATAGACTTAATTATAATAAACACAAAGAAATAAGACCTTTTGTTCATTAATATGGTTAAATAAAGAAACTATCATTTTGAAAACAAAACGTTTGTTCTTTCAGTGAAATATTGAACCGTTACGTATTTTATCAAACTGGTAGCAACCCTAAGTCTAAATATTGCTGTTACATTGCACAACCTTCAATGTTATGTCATAATTATGTAATATTCAGGCAAATTAATTATGGTCTTTGCTAGGAAGAAATGGTCTTCACACAGTTCACAACGAGACAGGTGGCCCAAACTGCTGCATATACCCTGACTCTGCTTCTGTGTATTGATTTTAAGAAAGGCATTGATGTTTATGGTTAGGTACATTTGTGCAACAATTGTGCTTTTTTCACGATTGTGCTTTTGTTAAATCATCACCTGTTTGGTGAAGTTGAAGTAGGCTGTGATTCGATGGTAAATTTAACAGGCAACGCTTTGATTATATGCAACGCAGGACAAGCTAGTTAATTAACCTAGTAATATCATCAACCATGTGTAGTTAACTAGTGATTATATGAAGATGAATTGTTTTTATAAGATAAATTTAATGCTAGCTAGCAACTTACAGTGGCTCCTTGCAGCCACAAGGCCCTTTTGATGCTGCGCTCGCGTAACAGGTAGTCAGCCTGTCACGCAGTCTCCTCATGGATTGCAATGTAATCAGCGTCCAAAAAGGCAGATTACCGATTGTTATGAAACCGGCCATAATTAATCGGCCGACTTCTAGTTAGGACACACCTTCAACTTCACAGTAATTGATATCGCTTGCCTCACCCAGACAACACTGACGAGAGTGAGAGATTTACATACACCCAGTGAAACTAGTTTTTCCTTTTTTTTTGTGTCAACAATACACATTTAAACTACATGTTCCTAGGCTGTCTTTAGTCTTTAGCCTACTTTTGGAACCTCAGTCACTACTTCCTAACAGTCATTGGCATGTGAACCCCATGCCATTTTTCGAACACAAATCATTTGACGCTCACGATAAAGGCTTCTGTTTTTTAGTTGTCTTTCCAGAGAATGGCTGAGGGTGCATTATATGAGTCAGAGAGAGAGTGAGCGCTCTGGTAGGCTCTGGTAGGCTGTGTTTACATAGTCATAATGGCCAAAGGTCCAGGCCCTAAGCTACAGCCCCAAGGGTCAGACTCTGCACTGCCTCTGGGGGGGGGGGGGGGGGGGGGGGGGGGGGGGCGTCAGCGTCACTCACAACAGCCTCTACCACCCCTACAGCCAGACTCCCCTCTCTGAGAATCCGGGCTGCTGCCTTTTACCTCAGCACAGACTCATCCAGCCCTGACACTAACAAGCCCAAATCAGGCAAGGAGCATTACATTATATTTCTCTAGTGACACATATTGTAAACATCCCTTGACTTTTCTCCCAGTTAATATTACGGCCTAGATCAGTGACCCTTTTTTCTACATTTTAGAATAATAGTGAAGACATCAAAACTATGAACAGTCTTGAAGGCAAGGGTGGCCATTTTGATTTGTTTAACACCTTTTTTGGTTACGACATGATTCCATATGTGTTATTTCGTAGTTTTGATGTCGACACTATTATTCTACAATGTAAAAACAAAGAAAAACCCTTGAATGAGTAGGTGTGTCCAAACTTTTGACTGGTACTGTAAATTATGAGGAACTTCACAAGGTGGTGAAAGTGAAAGGTGAAAGGTAAAGACTAGCTTGATGCTGCTTTCCAATACATATCGAGAGTCTTATTCTGGTGACATGATGATCAATGTTTTTGTTTGTCAAAACGGAACGAAAGCAATCTCGCTATTATGTCCCTAATAATTTCTTCTTTTTTTTTTTAAACTCTGTTTATTAAGTTTTACACACACACACACACACACACAGACAAGACAAAGCAATATGAATAATATACTCAACTAGAAAAAAAATACAAATAAAAATACAAATAAAAAAATAGCTTTAAAGATTCCATACTTTAGACAAGTTAAACACACCAGGCAGAAGGCTACAGAGGTTAAAGGGCAATCTATAGTACAGGGACAGAGCAAACACCTCACCATTGTTCCTGTAAACAGTCAAGGGATAAGGGTGGAGAAATGCAACCACTCACAGAGAGTCATGGCCACAGACCGACCATCCACTGGACCCCAAAAAAAGTTTACAATGCTTTAAAATAAAAAATAAAATAAAAATTAGAATGATTATTCATGTAGGCGTGAACAAAATGTAAAAATAACTGGGAAAAACAAGCTCACACTTCAGTCTCTGCCCGGGCAAGATGAACAAGGCATCTGCGGATCACAATCAATAAGCATATGGACCTTAATGCCCCCCCAGCAAAAACACAGAAAGAAGCTCCTCCAACCCTTAAGTCACAGACTTATTTTAGTATTAATTTAAAGTAAGACCGGAATGGAGCCCAAGCCTCATCAAACAGTTTGGGGTTCCCACGTGAATTATTATTTTTTCTAGTTTCAGAGAGCACAACACATCCCTCACCCAATATTTATAAGATGGAGGAGCTGCCATCTTCCAGTTCTGTAGTATTAGCCGTCTAGCTAAAAGAGTTGTATAAGCAACAGTGTCCGACTGGATTCTTGATAGGGGGGTACCCATGGGCAGTACTCCAAAAAGGGCTGTAAGGGGAGACAGATCTATAACAGTGTCATATATATCAGAGAAATATTTAAATATTAATTCCCAGAAGCCTGACAGTTTATGACAGCCCCAAAACATATGCAACAGTGTGGCTGGTTCCACTTTACATCTGACACAGGTAGGATCAAAATCAGAGAATATTCTTCCAAGTTTGGCCCCCGACCAGTGGATACAGTGAACCACCTTGAATTGAATGAGGCTGTGTCTAGTGCTAAAAGAGGACGAATCTGTGTGTGCAGCACAGATTCCCAGACGTCTTCCCCAAGTTCCTCCCCCAAATCATTTTCCCATCGAGTCTTTAAAGGCACCAAAGAAGGGTTCTGTAAGTCATGAATGATTGCATATACATCTGAAATTGCGCCCCTAGGAAGCTTGTTCAGCTCCAAAATGCTCTCTATAGCTGTATTCGCAGGCCTATTGGGAAATCCAGGTGTGTTCGCTCAAGACAAAGTTTCTAGTCTGGAGATAGCGGAAAAAGTGGGATTGGGGGAGATTGAACTTTTCCTGCAGCTGAGAAAAAGAGGCAAATGTATCATCAAATAATAATTGGGCTAGCGAGGAGAGGCCTAGTGAGTGCCAAATGCCAAAAGCCCCAACATTCAAAGATGGAGGAAATAAAATGTTCTGATTGATTGGGCCTGATAGAGAAAAGCCTCGGAGGCTAAAGGCTAAACGGAACTGATTCCAAATTTTAAGAGACTGCTTTACACACCTTGACACACCTTTTGCCTAGGGACACTGGGAGAGATGAGCACAGCACAGAGGAAAGTGCTGCAGGTTTACACGATTCAGACTCCATCTGGACCCAGAGTGGTCTAGGGCCAGTAGGATCAGTCTGCAGCCAGTACAGAATGGCTCTGAAATTTGCAGCCCAGTAGTATGTCTGAAAATTTGGTAGAGCTAAAGCCCCCAATGACCTAGGCTTCTGTAAATGTTTTCTACCAATCCGTGGTACCTTGCCATCCCAAATAAAATGCATGAATGTTTGATCCAGTGAAATAAAAAAAGATTTTGGAATAAAAATGGGTAAACATTGAAATAAATATAAAACTTTGGGCAACACATTCATTTTAATGACGTTAATCCTTCCGATAAGAGAAAGGGGTAGCGAATTCCAAAAAGTAAAAGATTGTTTCAATCTGTCTGCTAGAGCAACAAAGTTTTCCTGAAACAAATTTGAATATTTCCTTGTCACTTTTACTCCCAAGTAGGTGAATTGATCCCGGACAATCCTAAACTGAGAACTTGTAAAAGAGCACTTTAAAGCAGCCCTGTTTACCGGAAAAAGTTCACTGTTGCCTAGATTCAGCTTGTACCCTGAGATTGATCCAAACTTTTTAAGAACAGATAGGGCACGTGGCAATGAGGTATCGGGGTTGGAGATAAACAAAAGGAGGTCGTCAGTATATAGCAAGACTTTCTGCTCCCAGCCCGCCCTGATTATGCCTTGAATGGCATCATTAGAGCGTAGTGCAATGGCGAGAGGTTCGATTGCCAAAGCAAACAACAAGGGGGAGAGTGGGCAACCCTGTCTGGATCCGCGGTGCAAGGGAAAATAGTCAGAGGACAAGTTATTAGTCCGTACCGAAGCCATGGGGGAAAAATAAAGAATATTTATCCACGCAATGAATTTGGGGCCAAAGCCAAATCTATAAAGGGCAGCTGTTAGGTAATCCCACTCAACGCGGTCAAACGCTTTTTCGGCATCAAGTGAGACCACCACCTCCGGGTCCTCCGACGCTGGGGAGTACAGTATATTCATAAGGCGCCTCATATTGAAAAATAAATGCCTATTTCTCACAAAGCCAGTCTGGTCAGAGTGTATTACTTGGTTCAGCAAGCCTTCCATCCGGATGGCTAAAAGCTTAGCTAGGATTTTGTAATCACAGTTTAAAAGCGAGATTGGGCGATAGGATCCACATTCCAGGGGGTCTTTGTTTTTCTTTAGTAGTAATGAAATTGAAGCCTGATAAAGACTAGGCGGTAGCTTTGAAGTATTAAGGCACTCTGCAAATAGTCGAGACAAGAATGGGCAAAGTAGACCAGAAAACGTCCTGTAAAATTCGGTATGAAAACCATCCGGACCCGGTGATTTACCACTTTTCATTGCGGACACTGCTGTTGCAATCTCCTCAAGCGTAAATTCTTCTTCTAGATAGTCATGGGAGTCTGTATCAATTGGAGGCATATTCAAGCCATTAAAGAAGGAGTCAATCAGCAAAGGGTCTTGAGGGGATTCAGAGGTGTATAGCGCAGAGTAAAATTGTTTAAATTGATCATTGATCTCTTTATGTATAACTGTGGTGGCACCAGATGGGGTCCTTATTTGTGGGATTAAACGTTAGGCCTCAGATTTACGGATCTGATGCGCAAGGAGTTCACTGGCCTTGTCGCCTTGTTCATAGACTTTGTATCGAGCTCACAAGAGTAACTGTTCAGCTTGCTTGGTAGAAAGCTCATCAAATTCAGATTGGAGTAGTTGGCGCTCTTTATGCAGATCAGAGGAAGGATCCGTAGCATACTTCTCATCCAATGTGGCTATGGACTCGCTCAGGTCCCGAAGTCGCTGGGAGCGAACTCTGTTTTGGTTGGCTGTATAAGAAATAATTTGGCCACGTAGGTATGCTTTGAGAGACTCCCATATGGTAGAGCAGGACATACCTGGTGTTGAATTAGTTTCTAGGAATAAGGTGATTTCAGAAGAAATGAAATTGACAAACTCCTTATCTGAGAGTAAAATGGGATTGAGACGCCATTGATAACACATAGGAGGTCGCTGGGGAAACTAGTTCAAGCACTAATGGTGAATGGTCAGAGATAACAATACTCTCGTAAGTACACTGCCGAAGGTCAGGCAGAAGTTTTTTGTCCAAAAAGAAGTAATCAATCCGGGAGTATGTTTGATGAACATGAGAATAAAAGGAATACTGTCTATCTGTAGGATGTAGGAAACGCCAGGCCTCAAACTTAGCATATTTCTGAAGAAAGGATTGAATAAGTAGGGCACATTTAGATGGGCCTGTATTTGTTTGTGAGGACTTGTCAAGAACTGGGGACATTTTACAGTTGAAATCCCCCCTAAAATCAACAAATGAGAATCTAAATTGGGAATAGCAGACAGAAAGGAAGAAATGAAACTTGTGTCATCCCAATTGGGAGCATAAACACTAGCCAAAACAAGAGGGGTAGAAAACAGTTCACCGGTTACTATGACGTATCGTCCCTTAGGATCAGCAATAACCTCAGAAGCAACAAAGGGAGTAGCTTTATCAACCAGAATAGCAGCACCTCTTGATTTACTATGAAAGTTTGAGTGGAACCCTTGACCAACCCAGTCCTTACGCATCCTAAAATGCTCACCAGTCCTCAAGTGAGTCTCTTGTAGAAATGCAATATTTGCATTCAAACGCTTTAAGTGTGTCAACACCCTCTTACGCTTCACCGGGTTGTTAAAACCCTTTGGTGTTCCAAGAAATGTACTTGATCGCATTATTTCGGCCCCTCTGGGCATTCCCGTTATTCAACCCTGTCATTAGAGCATAGAATGGAAAAGCAATGAGCGCCCAAAACCCCCAGAATAACTTGTCTCAGAGTAATAATGTACGGTGGTAAATGTTTGGAAAAAGTAGAAGAAAAAAAAACAGAAAAAAAACCTAAAAAGACAGAATGACAACATTAGAACTGAACAATTCAACAATTATGTCACGGGGCCTCTCCCCATCCCGGGGCTTTGGGCGCAGCGACCGGTGGGCTCGATCAATCAGGGGCTTTTCATCTAAGGCAAGAACATCCTTCAGCAGCCCTGAAACGAAATCCGTGGCGCGATGCATTTCCGCGGACTCTGGGACCGATACAAGTCTCAGATTATTGCGGCGAGAGAATCCCTCTAAACTCACACAGCTCTCCTTCAACTTTTTCAAATCCGCAGCTAGGCGTTTACCTTCAGCCTCCAGGGATGTAGTTAAATCGGAGACATTAGTAGCGGAGGTCTCCAGTGCTGCAATCGTTGTAGTGTGTGACGCAGTTGTTGTTTTGAGTAATGTGATTGCTGGCACAGTCTCGTTCCGCAGGATGGTTAAATCTGCTTTTAAAGTATCAGAAACCTCCTGTATTCTGGCCTCAATCATAGCAACCACCTGTGTTTTTCATTTCAACTATCTCAGAGCGTAGTAGTTTGATTTCCTCGAATGTTCATTTCAGCGCCGCCGGGCCAAGCCGCGCCCCCGGGTAAAGTGTGCGTCCCAGGGCCCTCAGACTCAGGAGAGGGCGGTGATGAGAGCGGGTCTTGTAGGCCGGGTTTTCTCAAAGTCATGCTTTTGGCCTTATGTTTGGTCGACATGCTGACATTCGGAAGCAAAGTAGTCTTGGTTTTTACGGAAAGGGATCACCAAATTAATATTTGAAAATAAATACGGTTCTGCTGCAGAATTCACATAAACTTTAAGAATACCACGGGAGCAAACGGAAAACACGTCAGTCGCACATGGCGTCCCCTACCATCCTCCCATCCCTAATAATTTAATCATTTAGGTAGCCTATCTGCGAGTTCTTGGAAAGACCAGAGTGGAAAGACCAGAGTGGGCACATTCACTATACAACACATTTTGTTTGTGACAAAATGATCAGTAGCCTAGAGTTGAAAATGCAAAGGAAACCTATTTACTTGTATTTTTTATTCAGTACAATGGGAATTTAACAGCAGAAGTAATTTTTATGTGCACTACGTCATCACGCACAGCTTTTTATCCGCAACAAGTCAATTTGATGGAAACACATTTCTGGTGGGAAAATGCACATTTAGTTTTTATGCAGATTTTCAAGTATTTGCATGAAAATCTGTCGCTTATTGGATGGAAACCTAGTTACTAACGGTAAAGTCCCATGAACTGACCAAACGAGAAGTCATAAGTGTGGCCAACCAGAGTGTGGCCCCCTCCCCCTCACTCCTCTAGTTCTGGTTCCTCTCAGTTTCTTCTTTCCCAAGAACAATATATTTTGTAAATCGACTCCGATAATCATGTTTGTCTATGTCTTCTCCTGTCTTTGTCTGCAGTACTGTCCTGTCTTCGAGGTGGAACTGTTTGAGATGGGGATTTGGTCTCTGGGTCTGGGGGCCTTAGGAGCAGCCATCGCAGGGATCTTCCTGGCTAATACTGACCTGTGTCTGACCAAGGCTGCTCAGGCCTCCCTGGAATACCTGGAGGACGCAGACCTTCACTCCACTGGAGACGGTACGAGGGCACAGGTTCTCCTATTCTACCACCACATAGAAACATTGCACAGGCCATGAATTTAGACCAACGACATGACAATTGAACCAGTTTTCCAAACCTTAACCCTTGATGGTCAGTCCTTTGTCTCAGGAAAGGTGACGTCACGGTGCAAGGCTAAAATCAGCTTCCTTCCTCGACATCGGCAGAGTTAGTCATTTACATTGATGAATTCATTAAAAAATATATATATTTCAGTCCATATGTTTACAAACAATTTAAACTTCCATCCCAAGTGAAAGATTCAATTTTTGTATTATCCTATATAGGTTATTGTAATGTGGGTAAGACGTGCTGTACTGTCCACAAGCTAAATCCTCGCCCATACATGGTAGGCTATAAAACTCCCGCTAAACACAAAACGCTTTGAGAACCCCCAGTGAAAAGCAGTCTTTAAATGCAGACCATTATGAGCCAGCCTATCCTATGCAATTTTCCCTCCGCATGTAACAAGGGCTTAATGTAAAGAGGGAACATGATGTAAAACTGTTACGCTCTCCTTGCTAAGTACATTTATCCATGTGTTTAACCCAGTCTTTATACGGTGCCTTAACACATAACTTTTTCCACATTTTGTTGTGTTACAGCTTGAGTTTAAGATATTTTTTGTGTGACTAGCCTACACACAATACACAATATGAAAGTGGAATAATGTGTTTTTTTTAAAATGTTTACAAATGATTGTAAAATTAAAAGCTGATGTGTCTTGAGTCAATAAGTATTCAACTTTGTAAGTATTCCATAATATTAACAGAATTACAGAATTAAAATAGTCCAAAACATGCATTGTTTTTGCAGCAAGGCACTAAAGTAAACTACAAAACATGTGGCAAAGCAATAAACTTTATGTCCTGAATGAAAAGTGTTATGTTTTTTTTTTTTCTCCCCAATTTCGTAGTATCCAATTGTTGTAGTAGCTACTATCTTGTCTCATCGCTACAACTCCCGTACGGGCTCGGGAGAGACGAAGGTTGAAAGTCATGCGTCCTCCGATACACAACCAACCAAGCCGCTGCTTCTTTAACACAGCGCACATCCAACCCGGAAGCCAGCCGCACCAATGCGCCGGAGGAAACACCGTGCACCTGGCCACCTTGGCTAGCGTACACTGCGCCCAGCCCGCCACAGGAGTCGCTGGTGCGCGATGAGACAAGGACACCCCTACCGACCAAGCGCTTCCTAACCCGGGCGACGCTAGGCCAATTGTGCGTCGCCCCACGGACCTCCCGGTCGCGGCCGGTTACGACAGAGCCTGGGCGCTGGCACTGCAGTACAGCGCCCTTAACCGCCCTTAACCACTGCGCCACCCGGGAGGCCTTAAAAAAAGTGTTATGTTTGGGGCAAATCCAAATCAACACATTACTGTGTACCACTCTCCAGATTTTCAAGCATAGTGGTGGCTGCATCATGTTATGGATATGCTTGTAATCAGGTATGGAGAGTTTTTCAGGACAAAAAATAAATGTAATGGAGCTATACACATGAAAAATCCTAGAGGAAAACCTGGTTCAGTCTGCTTTACACCAGACACTGGGAGATTAATTCACTTTTCAGCAGGACAATAACCTAAAACACAAGGCCAAATCTACACTGTTGTTGCTTACCAAGAAGAGAGTGAATGTTCCTGAATGGCCGGGTTACAGTTTTGACAAATCTAGTTGAAAATCTATGGCAAGACCTGAAAATGTTTGTCTAGCAATGATAAACAACCAACGTGACAGAACTTGATGAATTTAGAAAGGAATAATGGGCAAATGTTGCACAATCCAGGGGTGGAAGAATTTACCCAGAAAGACTAACATGTATTGACGCTGGGGGTTGAACTCTTATCTAATCCAGATATATTCGTGTTGTATTTTTCAAATGTTTTTTTTCAAATGTTATAATTTTTCTTCCACTTTGACATTACAGAATATTTTGTGAAGATTGTTGACAAAAAATGACACCAATTTAATCAATACTTTGTAACACGACAAATGTTGAAAAAGTCAGGGGGTGTGAATAATTTCTGATGGCACTATACATGTAACACTGCAAGCTTGGAGTTCTTCTTGGTCATGTAGTCAGGGAAAACTCTGGGCCATACATTAGGGGACAGAGGTATTTAATGTACAGTTGAAATCGGAAGTTTACATACACTTTAGCCAACTACATATTAAACTCAGTTTTTCTCAATTCCTGACATTTAATCCTAGTAAAAATTCCCTGTCTTAGCTCAGTTAGGATCACCACTTTATTTTAAGAATTTGAAATGTCAGAATAATAGTATAGAGAGTGATTTATTTCAGCTTTTATTTCTTTCATCACATTCCCAGTGGGTCAGAAGTTTACATACACTCAATTAGTATTTGGTAGCATTGCCTTTAAATCGTTTAACTTGGGTCAAATGTTTTTGGTAGCCTTCCACAAGCTTCCCACAATAAGTTGGGTGAATTTTGGCCCATTCCTCCTGACAGAGCTGGTGTAACTGAGTCAGGTTTGTAGGCATCCTTGCTCACACATGCTTTTTCAGTTCTGCCCACAAATGTTCTGTGGGATTGAGGTCAGGGCTTTGTGATGGCCACTCCAATACCTTGACTTTGTTGTCCTTAAGCCATTTTGCCACAACTTTGGAAGTATGCCTGGGGTCATTGTCCATTTGGAAGACCCATTTGCGACCAAGCTTTAACTTCCTGACTGATGTCTTGAGATGTTGCTTCAATATATCCACATAATTTTCCTCCTCATGATGCCATCTATTTTGTGAAGTGCACCAGTCCCTCCTACAGCAAAGCACCCCCACAACATGATGCTGCCACTCCCATGCTTCACGGTTGGGATGGTGTTCTTCAGCTTGCAAGCTTTCCCCTTTTTCCTCCAAACATAACGATGGTCATTATGGCCAAACAGTTCTATTTTTGTTTCATCAGACCAGAGGACATTTCTCCAAAGAGTATGAGCTTTTTCCCCATGTGCAGTTGCAAACTGTAGTCTGGCTTTTTTATGGCGGTTTAGGAGCAGTGGCTTCTTCCTTGCTGAGCGGACGTTCAGGTTATGATGATATAGGACTCGTTTTACTGTGGATATAGATACTTTTGTACCTGTTTCCTCCAGCATCTTCACAAGGTCCTTTGCTGTTGTTCTGGGATTGATTTGTACCTTTCGTACCAAAGTACATTCATCTCTAGGAGACAGAACGCGTCTCCTTCCTGAGCGGTATGTTGGCTGCGTGGTCCCATGGTGTTTATATTTGCACACTATTGTTGGTACAAATGAATGGGGTACCTTCAGGCATTTGGAAATTGCTCCCAAGGATGAACCAGACTTGTGGAGGTCTACATTTCTTTTCTGAGGTCTTAGCTGATTTCTTTTGATTTTCCCATGATGTCAAGCAAAGAGGTACTGAGTTTGAAGGTAGGCCTTGAAATACATCCACAGGTACACCTACAATTGACTCAAATTATGTAATTTAGCTTATCAGCAGCATCTAAAGCCAGCACATCATTTTCTGGAATTGTCCAAGCTGTTTAAATGCACAGTCAACTTAGTGTATGTAAACTTCTGACCCACTGGAATTGTGATACAGTGAAATAATCTGTCTGTAAACAATTGTTGGAAAAATTACTTGTGTCATGCACAAAGTAGATGTCCTAACCGACTTGCCAAAACTAGAGTTTGTTAACAAGAAATTTGTGGAGTGGTTGAAAAAACAAGTTTTAGTGACTCTAACCTAAGTGTATGTAAACCTCCGACTTCAACTGTATGTGCTCTGTCTAATTGATGTACTGTGTATGTGCTGTAGATGAGAAGACCATGAAGGCCAAAACTCTGTGGGAGAAGACCGGAGCAGTCGTCATGGCTGTACGACGGCCCGGATGATTTTTGTGCAGAGAGGTGAAGTAGTGATTTTACTGATACTTTACAGTGTAGTCAGCTTTTTTAATTATTTCAGAAATGGTCTTAATTCAAGTCTATATTCCACACCATATGTTGTTATGTAGATTCCACTGTATGCATTGGGAGAAATCTGCAGGCCTAAATTACAAGTAAACAAGACCCTATCCTATTATTTCAAATTGTGCTAATTGTGTGTGTAGGAGGCCTCTGAGCTGTCCTCTCTGAAAACCCAGCTTGAGGTTCTTGGTGTCCCTCTGGTTGCCGTGGTGAAGGAGAACATCGGCACGGAGATCCAGGACTTCCGACCATACTTTGCTGGGGACATCTATGTAGACGTGAAGGTGAGACTGACCTGATGCTCTATGGGTGCATCTCAATAGTTTAACAAAGGCTTCCTCTCCTCCTTTCCTTCATCTGTACTGGCCTGAAAGAACTGTGAACATGTTTGAATAGATCACTCCATAGGCCTGCCATGAAGGAGAGGAACTGAACCATTTGTAGATCAGAGTATGTGAGCGGAGCGAGGAAGCGAGGTTCCCAAAGGTTGGAGCTTCGGCCTTCTCGCCCGCTCCAATTTCGTTCCAGTAGCGCTCACTTCACGAGCTCAGGGCATGCCCGGCCCAGCATGCATTTGTAATCTACTTGTGTGCTGCTATAGACCCTTGCTTTAGCTACTGTCATGGCGTTTGCTAAATATTTTCATAAAGAAACTGATTTATAAAAATGAGTGTAGTGTAGTGATTTGGTGTCCACAACTAAAGAATAATTGTGGAATCTGAAGACACGTATCCTGAAAGCATGATGGTGTACTTACTATGTGCACATGCTAAAAGAAAGGAACGAGTTGGGTAGATAACGAAGTGTGTCATTGTAACAAAGTATTTATAAACTAAACATCAGATCTCAAACATTTAAACATAGAACAAACATTTTATCTATAAAATTGGAAATATTTGATTTTGGCATATTCTTCCATCCTATTCTCCCATCCCAGCTTTCTGTTTTGATTGGGTTATTTTGCCTAAAAATCTTTAGGCCTACCTATAGAAACATTTAAAAACAAGTCTGCATCTTTGCCCAGCCTGGTAAGGGTGGCCAAAACGGTGTTTAGCATCCCCGGTGGCTCTGCAAGTGTGGAGAGGATATTCTCTGCTGCCGGCCGGCTCTCCAGTCACCATTGCATGAGACAGAAGCCACAGACTGGACAAATTTGTGTTTCTAAAAATGAATTCAAAGGCACTAAGTCATTTTTTTTGTTTAATTCTAAGTAAGTCACAGCCTGCATGCGCAGTTTAGACTAGAATCATTGAATACAATAGAATATGTTGTTTTTATATGCTGAGTGCTTTATGTCCCTACCAGACTTTTGTGTCATAGGTTATAGCCTTGAAATAATATAGTTTAAATAATTCATTTTCGTCATCTTAGACTGGCTCCTCACCTATTTATTTAGAGTGTTTATATGTTTAATATGACGTAGTCTATAAGAAATGTGCACTTCTTACATTCACCTTTTCATGTTTATTCAAATACTTTTCTTTCAGAGCCATATAGTTTGGTTTCAATACTTCAAAACCAAATGTTAGGTCCTGGTAGTCACAAAAATACATGGGTGTTGGTTAAATTGTGATTTTAATGATTGGAGCGAATTTGGAGCGGCTTTTAAAAAAAAAAAAAAAAATGTATTTGAGTGCGGAGCGGCAGTTGGAAAGGACAAGGAGCGGAATTTCTAACAGCTCAACTTTGCTCACATGCTCATTGTCTATGCCTGACTTTGTCAAGTTTTATTTTCTCCAAGGACTGATTTGATTTGCTCGTGTCCGTTGCAGCATCACTTCTATGGCCCACTACAGAGGAAGATGGGAGGGCTGGGATTCATCCGTCGGGGGGTGTGGCAGAACTTCATGCGGGCCTGGAAGGCCGGTTACCAGGGCAACATGCTGGGGGAGGGCTTTGTCCTGGGAGGTGTGTTTGTCATCGGAGCGGGGAATCAGGTACCACACCACACACAGGGCTGTGCATCTAGGCTCAGCCACAGCTGGGAATCATTGATTGGAGCTGTTAGACTCAAACTGCCAACACATACCGGGCACAACCACTTTATCAACTCCTTAGTAATCAGGACAATATGGATACAAACATGATTTAATGAAAACTAATGGACAGAGAGCAGCATTGTTGGGAGCTTGTTTGGTATTATGCATGTCCCTTTTTAAATTAATGTTGTCTTTTGTCCTCAGGGTATTCTTTTGGAGCACAGGGAGAAGGAGTTTGGCAACAAAGTGGAGAATGAAGATGTTTTAGAGGCTGTGAATAGAATTGTGCCAGTGCAATAGATTTGAGTTTTTGTAAGTAGCATTAGTTCAACACTGATAAAGAGGCCTCAGACACAACTACTTGGTTATTTCCTGCATTTGTCTTTTCTCAATTCCCTTCAAAACTGAACCTTATGCAAACAACAATGCAAGTGTTGAGTTTTGTATGATTACAAAACATCTGACATTTGATCTAGAAAAGGGCATTTTCCGTATCTGTCGTTCACATTGGTTAACCTTTGAGTTCTCAGATTGCTAGCTCCACCTATCATAGGACATATGAAACGTGTCAATTCCTCGATAAAAATGTGAATGTTCTAGTATGCTCAGGTGAATAATCTTCACTGCTCATTAGCTCCTACACCCTTAACTTCCTGCACTCATAAGCCCATTGGAAAATGAATGTGTAGCTTCTCTTTTCTCTAGATGTGTTCTATAGCCTAAAGGCCTGGGTCAGGTCGTTATTGTAAAAGAGAATGTGTTCTCATGTCTTACCTGGTTAAAGACATTCTCAGTCAGGGACCTTACAGCATGCACTAAACTGTGAGAACACTTGTACATTACTCATCCTTTGGGAAAGAGAAGTAGATCTACGATGGTGTGTTTCACGCTTTTATTGATGTCTCCAATGGAGTCGAACTCAACTTGAGGAATGCATGGTTCTCTATGCCAGTGTTTCCCAACCCTGGTCCTCGAGAACCACCAACAAAAAAGTAATACTTTTTTTTAGTGTAACCCTGGACAAGCACACCTGATTCAACTTGTCAACTAATCATCAAGCCCTCAATGAGGTGTGTTTGTCCAGGGCTACAACGAGAATGTGTACTGTTGGGGGTACACGAGGACCAGGGTTGGGAAGCACTGCTCAATGCATCTGGATTCTATGTATTTCATGTTTACCTGTGAATGAATGTGTTACCTGTTCAGGTACTCAAGCGTGACTTGTGTGTGGTCTGTGTTATTAATGAAGACCTGACTGTAAACTCGGCAACGAGGGGAGCAGGTTCGATATCCAAACACACACTGCCTCACTATGGCCAGGGTGCCTGAAACAGGTCTGTATGAGAATGCAAAGCACAATAAACCCTAGACCTCGTCACACCATCATCCTCTTGTCTCTTTTCATCAGGACGACTTGGCTTATTGTATTGGGTGTTGCTGCCACCAGTCTTTTCACACAGGTTACTGGGTGAAAAAAAAATACATTTTTAGAAAGTTCTACATTCAGAACATCCCTTTCATGTCACAGTTCATCTACTTATGTAGCTCTCGTTTTCTTTTTCAATCCCTCCTGTTTTTACTGGCTTTTGGACAAAGGCATTCTACGAAACAAGTAGAGTTTACCTCAGGCAATGGTTGGTGTACTATAGGAGGTGCTGTAGGTGACCTTGTAGGACCACTCCTTTGTTGGAAGACTGCGGTCTGTAAACATTGAGCAATGCCGAGTGTGTCTCACCCTAACGTCAGATCCGTTAACACATTAAGCAGGGCACAATGTTGTGGAACATTCAGATTGAAATAATTTATTTTATCACTTTATTCTATAGCTCTGAGTAAATACATCTTACATAGTTCAGGTGTGACATAACACTTCCAATGCAATAAAACAGAGGGGATAAAAAAAAATCAATAAGTGAATTCCAATACTGACAACTACATGGGTATTGAACAACAGTACAAGAGTTACTGGAAGTGGACACACATTGACATGAAACATCCATGGAGTGTAGCGACGTCATATTGCCTTCAATGTGCTGCTGAGATCATATTCTATGACATGCCGAAGCTAACCCAGAGATATTTAACATGAAAGTTATTATATGAGGATAACCTGGTAGATGCTAGTCAAATAAAGCTTAAGCAATGACAAACTTAAGAAGCTCTGCTTTTCCAACTTTATCAACCCCGTCTCTTCCTTGGCTAGGTTTGTAGCTGTGTGTGATACACAGCACATCTTTGCCTTGACTAAATTAATAGTGCAAGCCTTGCATGTTTATCAGCATGATCTAGCTCTAGGTTAATTTTTGTTCTAATCACATTTCATTGACCTCCCCACCAAAAGGACCAGAAAACAATAATAGTAATAATAATAATAGGCAAGTGAATGAGTGAGTTTTACAATGATGTCAACTTGCTCATCAAATACATGAATATAATAAATACCAATTATGGACATAAATTAAATTAATGTGACTTGTGGAATATCCATTTACTCTGCATGTGTGCTTATGTACAGTACAGATGAACCAGTATCTACCAGGATTTCAATTGTCAATTGAAATGGAACTACCTCCAACCCTGGTATTTACAGTTGAAAGCCATGGCATAAATGTAGCAATGTTTACAGTATGGCCATAATAACACTGTGCTGCAGTGCAGCTGATTGTCTATGGATGATGATAAACATTTGCACTAAAAAGTATGAAGAATCTAGCCTGGTTCCAGATCTGTTTGTGTTATCTTGCCAAATTCTATGTTCGCTGTCACACTAAACAAGACGGCACAAACAGAACTGGGACCAGGCTATGTGGAGTCATTCCTAAAAATAGAGCAATAGAATAAAAAGTCAGAGGAGATTCATTCATGACCACTGAAATGTCTCGTTACAGACCCTTAAGAATCACAAATGTCTTCATTGCACGTCTCTCAATTAAATATCTGATTTAATTGAGAGACGTGATCAACTACCAAGCAGTGGGATGGTAGGCATACCATAGAGTACCTCAGTATTAGTCATAATACCCATAAAACCTAGCGGTTAAACAGAACTGGTTCCAATCGTTAAAATAAGGGCTGTGATTCGTGTAGGCTTACGCTGGCATGATGTTTTGATAACTATGTAAATCTCTCTCGGACAATAGGGACTTTTATCAATATAGTCACCTGCATTTACCCCCGAAAACTGAAATGCTAATGTGGCTATCATAAAGAACTACAAATGCCATGATGATCTGAACGAGACTGCCGAATCGAGGCAAAGTTAAGAATCTCTGGATTAACTATCGAATGTTAGCGTCAGCTAGAGATGACGAGAAGCAGCTTGCAGGTATGTCGTTTTGCATGTCGTCTACTTTGACACTAATTAGCATTTTTGAATCAGAGTAAATAGAGACGAATAGATAAGTCACCTTGTCCGAGAGATGTACATGGTTATCAAAACTTCACGCTAGGGTAAGCCGGCACAAAACACAGCCCTTATATGAAATGTTTCTAAAATCCCCTATGAGAAAAATGAATGGTGAAAAAACAATTGGAACTATTTCCCTGTTTGACCGCTAGGTTTTATGGTTATTATGACACCTCAACTGTGGAGCTCTATACTGACTTTGACAGAGGAAAAGGTGATCTATTACCTGACAAGACAACAAACAAATCTGGTACCAGGCTAGGTGACCGAGCCTTACTAAAATCAACCAGCCAATACTGATGGGTGGTTTTGATTAATACATTCAAAGTCGACTCTCAAACACAAAAACACAATGGAAATGTGTAATAGTTAGTTGGTCTTACTGCCACCTAGTGAAGAAATGGAGCACCACACCCTGAAGTTTAAAATCTAATACAATGCTCAAAAAAATAAAGGGAACACTTAAACGACACAATGTAACTCCAAGTCAATCACACTTCTGTGAAATCAAACTGTCCACTTAGGAAGCAACACTGATTGACAATACATTTCACATGCTGTTGTGCAAATGGAATAGACAACAGGTGGAAATTATAGGCAATTAGCAAGACACCCCCAATAAAGGAGTGGTTCTGCAGGTGGTGACCACAGACCACTTCTCAGTTCCTATGCTTCCTGAATGATGTTTTGTTCACTTGAATGCTGGCGGTGCTTTCACTCTAATGGTAGCATGAGACGGAGTCTACAACCCACACAAGTGGCTCAGGTAGTGCAGCTCATCCAGGATGGCACATCAATGCGAGCTGTGGCAAGAAGGTTTGCGGTGTCTGTCAGCGTAGTGTTCAGAGCATGGAGGCAATACCAGGAGACAGGCCAGTACATCAGGAGGCGTGGAGGAGGCCGTAGGAGGGCAACAACCCAGCAGCAGGACCGCTACCTCCGCCTTTGTGCAAGGAGGAGCACTGCCAGAGCCCTGCAAAATGACCTCCAGCAGGCCACAAATGTGCATGTGTCTGCTCAAACGGTCAGAAACTGACTCCATGAGGGTGGTATGAGGGCCCGACGTCCACAGGTGGGGGTTGTGTTTACAGCCCAACACCGTGCAGGACGTTTGGCATTTGCCAGAGAACACCAAGATTGCCAAATTCGACACTGGCGCCCTGTGCTCTTCACAGATGAAAGCAGGTTCACACTGAGCACGTGACAGACGTGACAGTCTGGAGACGCCGTGGAGAACGTTCTGCTGCCTGCAACATCCTCCAGCATGACCAGTTTGGCGGTGGGTCAGTCATGGTGTGGGGTGGCATTTCTTTGGGGGGCCGCACAGCCCTCCATGTGCTCGCCAAAGGTAGCCTGACTGCCATTAGGTACCGAGATGAGATCCTCAGACCCCTTGAGACCATATACTGATGCGGTTGGCCCTGGGTTCCTCCTAATGCACAATGCTAGACCTCATGTGGCTGGAGTGTGTCAGCAGTTCCTGCAAGAGGAAGGCATTGATGCTATGGACTGGCCCGCCCGTTCCCCAGACCTGAATCCAATTGAGCACATCTGAGACATCATGTCTCGCTTCATCCACCAACGCCACGTTGCACCACAGACTGTCCAGGAGTTGGTGGATGCTTTAGTCCAGGTCTGGGAGGAGATCCCTCAGGAGACCATCCGCCACCTCATCAGGAGCATGCCCGGGCGTTGTAGGGAGGTCATACAGGCACGTGGAGGCCACACACACTACTGAGCCTCATTTTGACTTGTTTTAAGGACATTACATCAAGTTGGATCAGCCTGTAGTGTGGTTTTCCACTTTAATTTTGAGTGTGACTCCAAATCCAGACCTCCATGGGTTGATAAATTTGATTTCCATACATCATTTTTGTGTGATTTTGTTGTCAGCACATTCAACTATGTAAAGAAAAAAATATTTAATAAGAATATTTCATTCAGATCTAGGATGTGTTATTTTAGTGTTCCCTTCATTTTTTTTGAGCAGTGTGTGTGTGTGTATATATATATATATATATATATATAGTTATTTAGTAAATACTCATCCAGAGTGACTTACAGGAGCAATTAGGGTTAAGAAACTTGCTCAAGGACACATCGGCAGATTTTTCACCTAGTCAGTCCGGGGATTTGAACCAGCGACCTTTCGGTTACTGGCCCAATGCTCTTAGCCACTAGGCTACCTGCCGAAAGACCGTGATATGGGGCGGAAACATTATGCCTAGATTCTATCCTAGATAAACCTTTCTGCTGGCATATCATTGTCATCAGTGCAACTAGGAATGTGCTTATTGAAACCTCAGTAAGGAGTGCCCACGCAGTGTCATAGCATCTCTAAAGGTTTTCTTCGTAACAAAACAGACAGGGTTACTAGGGTGAGAGGGGTTGATAAGGTTATCTGTTGGGACAGTGTGTGTAAGTACATTTCCAAGGGCAGTGGTGAGAGAGGGAAGCTTTGCTCGTCAACTGGGTAATGTTCATTAGGGCACACTGAAGCAATAGGTTTTACAATGATAAACAAAACCCTGGCAGACACAAAAAGGAATTTAATAGCAAGCCAGTCTTTATTGTTATCATAAACCAACTGTTGTATTTTACTACAGACTACAGTAGAGCCAATTTGAGGGAGTGGATATCTAACAGATTCAATTAAACAATTTTCTAATTCCAAGTCATGAATGGTTTCAGTGTACACGGCTTAAAAGGGTACGATCTCAAACACATTGGAAAAAACAAATACACCTTGGGGAGAAAAAAATCTCTCTGGGATTGAAAACGAGGGGTGATCTAGTTTGGGGTGAGTTGATAGAATTTGTCATTCAGTAACATTCAGTAATTAAACAACCCCAGGGAGGATAAACGCACAAAATAGAAATAAAATCAAACCATAGTCTGTTTGTCAATGTAGGATTATAAGATGTGTCACACTATATATGTCACACTACGCTCGCATGCGTTTCATTACTTCGAAGAGGCTTTCTCCCCTTGTCTCCTTTCCTGCATCTATACTGAACAAAAATATAAAACACAATATGTAAAGTGTTGGTCCCATGAGCTGAAATAAAATATCTGCAGGAATGTCCACCAGAGCTGTTGACAGAGAATTGAAAAGGTAATTTCTCTACCATAAGCCACCACCAACATAGTTATAGAGAATTTGACAGTACGTCCAACCAGCCTCACAACCGCAGACCACGTGTAACCACGCCAGCACAGGAGCTCCACATCAGGCATCTTCACCTGTGGGATCCTCTGAGACCAGCCACCCGGACATCTGAGGATGTGGGGGAAAACAAATTCTAATTGGCTGGGCCTGGCTCACCAGTGGGTGGGCCTTGCTCCCAGTCATGTGAAATCCATAGATTAGGGCCTAATTTATTTATTTCAATTGACTGATTTCCTTATATGAACTTTAACTCAGTCAAATGGTTGAAATTTTGCATGTTGCTTTTATATTTCAGTGTACAATCAGAAAAATTTGACTGGTAGGCTTTCACCAATCATTTCAGACAAGGAAGCAACTTTGTAGGACTGAGACGCACCCCTCACTATCACCTCTCCCAAATAAAACAACAAAAAAGCCTAGAACATCAAACAAACAGGTAAATAAAAAATATGCATAAATATAATATTATCTTTGGCCTTACAGTTGTTCTCACTGAGCTGTAGTAGCAAGGTCCAACCAGCAGATGGGGATTATGCATGGTGGGTGTTATTGTGTGGTCCTAAAGGCCTTTGTTGAAGAAGACAGTAGTAGTGTGGGGACTGCTATGTAGTATACTCTCCTGAAGATCTGTCTCCAGGCTGCTCACTGCCATAGAACTACAGAGAGAGAGGGGGAGGGAGAGAAAACGGACCAGAAACAGAGAGAGAAAAATACATTGATTATTAGAGAGTACAATCTCTATGTTAAAGAAAAGCAGATCCACTGTCTATAGCTAAGGTATGTAACATATGGCCATACTTTACCTCTTCTGTGGGAAGAGGGCACAGCACAGAGGAGTTGCAAACACCAGACTGAAAGAGAGAAAATAATGTTTGGTAAACAGTGCAATACAAGCAGTACGCGGAATACAATCATGACGTGCAGTATTCAGAACATGTTATGGTTAGTTTGCTTACAGTGCATGTCATTGAGAGAGGAGAATTACTCCCTTAGATACTTACCACAGACCCACCAGTCCCACCTGTACTGGGGCGTTTAGGACTGGGAACCGCTGAGGAGAAAACAGAGACAGAAATTGTGAAAGCAACTCCAAGCTGAAGCAATTTTTAATGAAACCAACAGACAGTATATAGACATTACACTGACAGTATCGAAGAGCTTAACAAGCCTGGTCCAAGATCTGTTTGTGCTTACTCATATGGTCATTGACAAAACAGCACAAACAGATCTGGGACCAGGCTAGAGATTGTGGATCAACACAGGATATCAGACACGACAAAACACAGAAGCCTGGATTTCCACTCGCCTCTCATGACACCAACAAACAAGTAGCATATTTTACATGGCTAAACCCCACACATAGAATGACACTATTTAATTAAGTGGTTTGAACTCCAAATAGAGGGTAGGCTTAGTACAACAGTGGCTACATGCCACAGATTATCCTCCACACACACTGACTGTATGTAGTACCGGCTCCAGTAAACCCACTGACTGTTGAGAGCATGACAGGCATCCATTCGTCTCTTGTAACATTACCTTCATAAAGGCTTTCTTCTCCAGGGCGTTCATTATCACAGGTGGGATAGCTGTGGACAGACCGAGAGAGAGAAAACAATGAGGACTTTCAAGAGGCAACACGTATTTTATAAAATGCGTTTTTTGGCAGAAATGCCTTCTGGAACATGTTAACTTTCATGTGCCTTAAACTTGCATGCCATCTGTAAATACGAATACAATTGTTAAATCGCAAGCCTAGTTGGTTTAGCCACAGAAGGACAGGAAACTTCCCGCTAGCCATGATTGGCTGAGATAATGGATGGGCTGGACATGGCGAGAGAGAGAGAAGTTCGGATTGGTCTGCCATGTAACACGCTTCAGTCAAACATCAGCTGCTCAGTATGTGTAGATAATCCTTGCTACTGCAGCTTTTTTTTAAAGATATTACCTTAGCCATGGAGAACTTCAAAAGTGTTGCTACTGCCCACAACAACATTGCTGCCCTGAATTTAGCCGGTGCTATCGACAAAGATCAGTGGGGAAAAAGTTGTGATGGACTACTTTCTGCACACGGTCAGTGTGAACCTGTGTGACTTGACACAACGTGGACCAAATAAGCTGTACAAACGAAATGGAAACACAGGACGTCTTAGTTAGCTAAAGGGTTTCAAGTCTGCTGTGAAGCGTTCATCCATGTATACGGCTAAGAGTCCAGCTAATTTTTCAGATATTATACGGTTTCTAATTTAGTCAGAAAGTCATTTTCATTGCAAGTTAAAGCATACTGTTGGCTAGCTAGCAAATGTTAGCGTGCTGCTCGCTAGCTAACGCTACGTGTATGATCTGTGTAGTAATATTATTTGTATCTGAGGAAGCCATTTGAATTGCTAGCTATAGTCTAATGTTAGTTAGCTAACAATGAACTTAGTTTGTTAGCTTTAGCTACTTGCAGATTCATACTATAGCATTTCATGCATAGTGGCTAGCTATGACAATCTGTTTGTATTGCTAATAGTATGGGTTGGGATTATAGTTCATCGTTTAGCTAGCTAGACAATAATGACCCATCCACTTAGCTAGATGTGGCTTGGGTTGGTTATAGCATTTCTTTCACATGAACCATCAATTTAGACAAGTGTGTCTAGGTAAGCATCTAATAATTACACTATATTTTTTATGTGGACACTTCCTATGCAAATATGCAAGTAACCATTTCACTGTACCATTTACCCCTTCTGTATCATGTGCATTTGACAAATAAACTGATTTAATTTGATATAGTGTGCGTTTATCAGAGACGGTAATGTCAAGAACATGACCTGCACCAAAGTCACATTAGGATATAGACAAGTGTATTTTTAACTGGAGTTTTTCCTTGTTGTAGGCTACTACTTTGGTAGTTTACTACACTACCTTACTAACTCTGTTTAGGACATGGCCTCACACATTCATTCTTAAAGAGATGGGTGGGGCTAAGGCTTAAGAGGGTGTGAACGATGCTGAATAGGTGTAGACAAAGAGCTCTCCAGTAGGTGTACTAAAACATTGAAGGGCCATTTTCTCAAAAGCAGGGTTACATATTAATCAACTTTCAAAGCAGAATTACTTTCACATTGTTCCTCTAGTGCAGTGTTTGATACACAATTTTGTAGCTCGGAGTCTCTACTGTCATCCAATGTAAAAAAATAAAAAAAAATAAAAAAAAACACCAGTCCAAATCCAGGTGGTCAGTCACATTGTGTCTGAAACACAGTGCTTACCCATATCTGGCACAGCCATGCCAATCCTGGACACCACCACCTGGATGATGCCTGACTTGGCAGCGGTGACTGACTCTCCTAACCGGTTCCCTTCCTCGTCTGTCACTGGAATGCCGTACTTCAGCTCCCTAAGAAAAGGGACATAAGGAGAGAATGAAATTCAGCCAAATCATGTTGCTATGTCCAAAGTTAACCAGGATATTGTTGCATATGAGTCATTCATGATTTGAAATGCAAGCAAGCATTTTAGTTTGAAAATAAAATAAAGCCATCCTTGAATAATTTGTGTAAACAATAAATCGTTCCATTTCGGCAATTGTATTCACGAATGCATGAGACTGTTTTTAGTGTCGTTTGAATGTTATTTATTTAGTGTTGCTTACATTGTTCCAAACGATAAGAAAAACAGCACCTGTTTGGCACACACAATAAGCACACAGCACTTGCTCCTTACCTTCTTTTTCTTGATCTCCAGTATTTTCCACAACTTGTCAAATGTATTCCACATGTCTGACTTCCCCTTTAACTCCTGAGCAACCAGTAAACATTCCCCGTTTCGAGTTTATTTGTCACGTTCTCGGCATTCATTTTGCTGTCACGTGTTAGTGTTCAGAGTTTGTTATAACCAATTTATTGATCGCTATAAATCAGGCCCTATTGGTCACGTGCATGCAATACATATACAGTGCCTTGCGAAAGTATTCGGCCCCCTTGAACTTTGCGACATTTTGCCACATTTCAGGCTTCAAACATAAAGATATAAAACTGTATTTTTTTTGTGAAGAATCAACAACAAGTGGGACACAATCATGAAGTGGAACGACATTTATTGGATATTTCAAACTTTAACAAATCAAAAACTGAAAAATTGGGCGTGCAAAATTATTCAGCCCCTTTACTTTCAGTGCAGCAAACTCTCTGCAGAAGTTCAGTGAGGATCTCTGAATGATCCAATGTTGACCTAAATGACTAATGATGATAAATACAATCCACCTGTGTGTAATCAAGTCTCCGTATAAATGCACCTGCACTGTGATAGTCTCAGAGGTCCGTTAAAAGCGCAGAGAGCATCATGAAGAACAAGGAACACACCAGGCAGGTCCGAGATACTGTTGTGAAGAAGTTTAAAGCCGGATTTGGATACAAAAAGATTTCCCAAGCTTTAAACATCCCAAGGAGCACTGTGCAAGCGATAATATTGAAATGGAAGGAGTATCAGACCACTGCAAATCTACCAAGACCTGGCCGTCCCTCTAAACTTTCAGCTCATACAAGGAGAAGACTGATCAGAGATGCAGCAAAGAGGCCCATGATCACTCTGGATGAACTGCAGAGATCTACAGCTGAGGTGGGAGACTCTGTCCATAGGACAACAATCAGTCATATATTGCACAAATCTGGCCTTTATGGAAGAGTGGCAAGAAGAAAGCCATTTCTTAAAGATATCCATAAAAAGTGTCGGTTAAAGTTTGCCACAAGCCACCTGGGAGACACACCAAACATGTGGAAGAAGGTGCTCTGGTCAGATGAAACCAAAATTGAACTTTTTGGCAACAATGCAAAACGTTATGTTTGGCGTAAAAGCAACACACCATCCCCACTGTCAAACATGGTGGTGGCAGCATCATGGTTTGGGCCTGCTTTTCTTCAGCAGGGACAGGGAAGATGGTTAAAATTGATGGGAAGATGGATGGAGCCAAATACAGGACCATTCTGGAAGAAAACCTGATGTAGTCTGCAAAAGACCTGAGACTGGGACGGAGATTTGTCTTCCAACAAGACAATGATCCAAAACATAAAGCAAAATCTACAATGGAATGGTTCAAAAATAAGCATATCCAGGTGTTAGAATGGCCAAGTCAAAGTCCAGACCTGAATCCAATTGAGAATCTGTGGAAAGAACTGAAAACTGCTGTTCACAAATGCTCTCCATCCAACCTCACTGAGCTCGAGCTGTTTTGCAAGGAGGAATGGGAAAATATTTCAGTCTCTCGATGTGCAAAACTGATAGAGACATACCCCAAGCGACTTACAGCTGTAATCGCAGCAAAAGGTGGCGCTACAAAGTATTAACTTAAGGGGGCTGAATAATTTTGCACGCCCAATTTTTCAGTTTTTGATTTGTTAAAAAAGTTTGAAATATCCAATAAATGTCGTTCCACTTCATGATTGTGTCCCACTTGTTGTTGATTCTTCACAAAAAAATACAGTTTTATATCTTTATGTTTGAAGCCTGAAATGTGGCAAAAGGTCGCAAAGTTCAAGGGGGCAGAATATTTTCGCAAGGCACTGTATGTGTCACCTAAAGAGAGCAAGGGTTGAGGGAACGTTTTTCCTACACAAAAGAGGGATTTCGGTAACAAAACTTGTCAGAAATGGCTGTAATTATGTTGCAGCTTCAGCAACACGGACAGCGCGATAAACACTGTTGATTTTCTGTGGTATTGAGGAGAGTGAGGAAGGAGTGCTAGTCACAAAGTCAATCGCTGTGATTTGTGCCACAGCAGGGAGGAGAGAGACACAACGTAACTCAAAATCTCAGTCAGTCACTCAATGTAAAATATATTATATTTTTTTACTAAGCCCGGCCCTGCACAATCAAATCAATTGCCGTCGCACTCCCTCGAGTAATTTGTGTGTCTTCATTATTTAATCAAACAGAGAGTTTAAAGCATCTGACAAGCTCAGTGCATATAGCTGATTTGAATAAAACACATAGGAAGTGTCTATATATGGAAAAATACACCATTTAAAATGTGACCAATCGATTGTTCGACAAAGATGACTCTCAGTTGCATTGAACGTTGATAATGTGTTGATTCAATCACAAATCCCACAGTAAAGGGAAATGCTGATAGTGTTAGCTAAGGGGGAAAAATCTGAACTTCACTCAACTTTCTAATCTTGTGCTTCTCTGCGTGGGCTCACATTTCTTCTGCGCGGCAGTCCTGGGGCACACCCGCAGCTTAGAGGGAACATTGGTTGTGGTGTCTTTAAATTCTAGCTCACCTCTGCCTCATGAAGGGGATGTTGATACAGTTGGCAGCCGCTACAGCAAAGAAAGGGACGAACCGGCTCATGACGGCTGGAAGGCGCTGGGGAGAGACGGAGTTTGTTTCAATGTTGATTTTTCATGGAGCTAAAATGTAAAGCGAAGTGTAAATCAACTTGAACTAAGATGATCCTTAGACAGTCCCGTACCTTGGCTAGAGACTTGAGTCCCAGGGCTGTGACTACAGCTCCTGTGGTGGCACTGATGTACGCTGCAGCCAGCTGACTGAGAGAACATAGGGGCGCACATTTACATCTTAGCATCTTACTAAAACAATTTACTGAGCCTCAATAATGTTCCTGTTCCAAGCATTTACCAGAATCTAGTCTTATCTAATACGCAGAGAGAGGTCTCAAGTCACAATGCATACGGAATACATGCATTCAAATCATAAGCAATATTTATTGCAAAACTTGACAAGTCAGGCAGACATGACGATGTACAGTTCAGGAATCTCTCCACAGTAATAATGATTTAAAATGGTCCCCAGTCTTGACATGCTCTTTCCATATAAACTGAGAAGCACCAGCATTGCTTGTTCTCATTCCGCATGTGTCCTGGTTAAGTAGGTGCATATAAATAGTCTAAAGTGGTACCCTTGGCCCCAGACCAGACACATGTATGCTAACGCCTTGCTTCCTATATCTACTGTAGACAGTGAAGCAGAGTTACAGCTACAGTCTTTCAGGTGGAATGGAGGAGCATACTGAACTAAAGAGTGGGTTATTATACCGCTGTAAGGGGAATGTAGTGGACTGGGGTTCCACTGGCTAGCCTCTGCTTTGCCCTGCATGACAGGAGGCCCCCATACAGAGCTGAGCTAGGCTAGGGGTGCACATCAATAGTCTACTATGGTCTTCTCTCCTTGTATCTTTTCCTTCATCAGCACCGATGGAGAAAGAGAAGACCGGTGAAAGCAACAGCGGGAAAATGTTATGGGGATTTGCTCACCACCTATCCATGTCCTTTCAGATCAGTACTGATGAAGGAAAGCAGATGAGGAGTGGAAGATACAGTAGCTAAGGCTATGAGATGCACCATAGTACTAGCCAGTTACAGGTACTGTAGGGCTGGTTTAGTAATGTGGTTGTGGTGTAAGTGGTCCCAGTCCCTACTTGGTGGTGAGGGCAGAGTCTCCACTGCGGTTGCTGTAGTTGACCACAGCGTTAAAGGACTGGTTCACCCACTGCCAGAACACAACGGCTGGAGTCGTCCTGGAGGAGTAGAGGTTCAAGAGAGGTGAGAAGAGAGGAGGGGAGGAAAGAGGGTCAAAAGGGGTGAGGGGAGGAGAGAAGGTGAGAGATGTTAAAGGGATTACAGAAAGGGGAGATAAAAGGGAGGGGATATGGAAAGGCAAAATTATGTAAAAATGGGAGAGAAGGGTAGGGAAAAGGGAAAGATGAGAGAAGGAGGACAAGGAAAGTGAGAATAAGCATGAATCATTTCTGATATTTCATTGAGGCAGATTGTTTGAATTTCTCCTAGAAAACAAAGCTAAATCATGACTTGTAAAACAGCTAAAAATGTAACTTTCCACTTCCGTGCAATGTTTACATAATGGTGTTACAGTGCGACTTAAAAAAAATAGAACCTTTATTTTAGCAGGGAAATCCCATTGAGACCAAGGCCTCTTTTTCAAGGGAGCCCTGCATGTACACAAATCATACAAATACAATGCATAAAAACATAAAATAGTTACAAGCAATTCAAGAAAAGCAGTCACATTCCTAAACACGGAGGTCCTCCATCAACAACCTGAACTGCCCTAGAGATAACAGCCTCAAGGTGCAGAGGGCTCTACAGAAAAGTCCATACGGGCTGCAAAAACACAGAATGCAGATTGACCTAATTCCGTGGTAAAACAGGCTGAATTTATTTCACATAATCTATGCATTTCTCTCAAACAATTTCACCATCTGATATGTTGGGATTGTTTTTTACCTGTTCTGTATGTTATGCTACACACAAATTGTATTTAACATGTATTAAATTGAAAACGGAATACACCCTAGTAGTACCTGTAGAATGTGAGCATGCATCCGGTGATGGTCATGTTCATGGGGACCTGGGCAGACATGCGTCCCACCACCATCTTTTCGCCGGTGTCAGGGTGGAAGGCAGAGTCATAGATGTACTTGGCTCTCCACAGCTCATCTTCTGTCAGACCTGGCTTCACCACTCCTAACCTGGACACAAGTACATCAAACTCTTTAAACAATGAATGAATGAATGAATGAATGACAAAAATTCAGCATAAAGCATAATATAAGTACATCCGTTGTTTTAAAGGAATGTGCCCATTTCTGCATTTGTTCATAACAAAGACACAGCTTAGTCTTACATATTTATTTTTGTGTTTTCAGTTCATCTCTGGTGTAAAGGAGAAACCAGTAGGCCAGATGTTCCAGCCTACAGGCCAAGCCTAATTAGTTGTTTGTCTGTCAAATGTTGTTTGTTTCTTTCTCTTATTATGCCGTGGGGGGAGGGGGGGAGATCAGGTTATGACGACAGCTAGCTAACTTCTTGAACTCTTCAGTTCAGAGACACTGCTATAGATTGTTTCCGTGATCATACATGACGAGCCACAGAATCAATAGATTTTTGGTTTGATGCTTCCAATAATGTAAAGGAATTCCTTCCCAGGCACCACACACCCCATCGTACGGAGAGGGGAGTAATGCAGTAGCTTTCCAAGGTATCATCATTTTCCTTCCCAGGACCTCACCCCTCCTCCATCTATACCTGTTAATTTTCCAGTGACCCATGTGCTCTCAGCATCTCATTTGACAGCAGTTCCACCCACCCGTTCCGCCACATTATCCTCACCCATCCTTCCCTCTCCTCCCACCGTACCTGTATTTCTCCACAGTAACCCGTGCATCCTCCAGGGTCTCAGAGGACTTCAGAATGTTCCTGGGGTCAGTGACGAAGAAGAAGTGCTGGGCGCGGCCCATGAATGTGCTCTGGTCCCATCGTGGCTCCTTGATGTTAATGTCCAGATCTCCAGACATCCTTGTTTTACTTTGGGACCGGTTAACAGAAACATGTTAGTTAGGCATGGGTTTAATTCTCTGCACATTTGACAAAGACTTTCTTCAGTGACATTTTGGGGGGGACAAAAAGAAAGACAAAATAGACCTTGTCAACAAATTCAACATATTTCAAAAGATAAGTCCTTCTCCCCAGCTAGGCCTAAGCCTTGATAGCACGGTAAGTCCCCTACCTCTCCGATTCATTTATAGCTCTCACTTCCTCTCTTTCTCTGTGGCCAAAACAATCCTAGTGATTGGAGGGGCCTACTGCACCTATAGTCTCCTCCTCAAAATCCTAATACGTCAATAAGTCAGGCCTTATCTAAATTCTCTGACAAATTAGCTTGCTCCTAAATGCATCAGAATTATTAGCCTAAACATTATTGAAGGGAATTACATTGGCATTCTGAACCTTCTTTTAGCATTAATTCAATCTGAATTAAAAATCAAATCAAATCATCAAATCAAATTGTATTTGTCACATACACATGGTTAGCAGATGTTAATGCGAGTGTAGCGAAATGCTTGTGCTTCTAGTTCCGACAATGCAGTAATAACCAACAAGTAATCTAGCTAACAATTCCAAAACTACTACCTTATACACACAAGTGTAAGGGGATAAAGAATATGTACATGAAGATATATGAGTGAGTGATGGTACAGAGCGGCATAGGCAAGATACAGTAGATGGTATTGAGTGCAGTATATACATATGAGATGAGTATGTAAACAAAGTGGTATAGTTGAAGTGGCTAGTGATACATGTATTACATAACGATGCAGTAGATGATATAGAGTACATTATATACATATACATATGAGATGAATAATGTAGGGTATGTAAACATTATATTAGGTAGCATTGTTTAAAGTGGCTAGTGATATATTTTACATCATTTCCCATCAATTCCCATTATTAAAGTGGCTGGAGTTGAGTCAGTGTGTTGGCAGCAGCCACTCAATGTTAGTGGTGGCTGTTTAACAGTCTGATGGCCTTGAGATAGAAGCTGTTTTTCAGTCTCTCGGTCCCAGCTTTGATGCACCTGTACTGACCTCGCCTTCTGGATGATAGCGGGGTGAACAGGCAGTGGCTCGGGTGGTTGTTGTCCTTGATGATCTTTATGGCCTTCCTGTGACATCGGGTGGTGTAGGTGTCCTGGAGGGCAGGTAGTTTGCCCCCGGTGATGCGTTGTGCAGACCTCACTACCCTCTGGAAGCCTTACGGTTGTGGGCGGAGCAGTTGCCGTACCAGGCGGTGATACAGCCCGACAGGATGCTCTCGATTGTGCATCTGTAGAAGTTTGTGAGTGCTTTTGGTGACAAGCCAAATTTCTTCAGCCTCCTGAGGTTGAAGAGGCGCTGCTGCACCTTCTTCACGATGCTGTCTGTGTGGGTGCACCAATTCAGTTTGTCTGTGATGTGTACGCCGAGGAACTTAAAACTTACTACCCTCTCCACTACTGTTCCATCAATGTGGATAGGGGATGACCAGTCCAGCACAGTCTGCAAATAGGTTACTAGCTGTCTTTTACATGCACATCTAGGCTATGCATCATCTGACCAAGGCTACATCAGAGCCTTGCAGTACAACAATAAACAAACTGAAAAATGAAAAGCCTAGCTTTCAGCCACTAGAGTTATCATGATGTTTGGTTTCCTAGGTAGTCAGATGATAAACAGAGGTCTTTCTAGCTGAATGGTCTATCTGCAGACCATGTTTACTACATGCCATGCCCACTATATGTCACTTAATACATGCCATGCCCACTGCCATTGAGGCTACAAGCTTGCTAGGACACTGGCACAGTGTCCTTCACTCCCACCTGTCGAGTACTGCTTTCACGCAGTTATTTTAATGTTATGGCGAGGGTAATCACTACCCAGTATAGCCCTTGATCATGACACTCAGTTCCATTGCATTACACATTGGATGAAGGTGTCGGGGTAGTCTTGTTAAGAGGCCAGACACTCAATCTGGACATTAAGACTCGTGGCTTGCGGTATGGTTTTGGAAGCATTAGGACCTTATTTTTCATGTCATATCAGGACGCACTGTATATGCACATGGTGTAGCTCTTTAAAAAGAAATCAGTTAAAATATTTTTTTGGGGTGGGTGGGATGTGGAGGGTTTAGTTATGTTATTCTAATAAAAGTTATTTAACCACCTCGTTTTTCTGTTCTTATGGCTCTCAATTTTACAATAGAATTTAAGCTAAATTATCCAACTGAAAATGCTAAACTGTAAAATGCACCTAGAATGTTTGTTTGATGCTAATGCAAAATGAAAAAAGCTAGACAGGTTAGAATTATTATTTTCCTAATTAGTTAATAAAATACGATTTAAATATAATCAAGGCTTTTAGGAAACAAATACCAAGACATTTGCTTGTTATTATGCATTTGTCTTCCTGATAATAGTGCACAAATAAATATCCACATTCTGTAAATGACAATTGAGTCCCATGAAGTGACAGGCGTCGATACTTTCATTGTTGATCAATAGTATACGAGTAAAATCAGACTGTTCTCCAATGCGTTGATAACGTGACCGATCTTTTTTTTTTTTTTTTACGAGACGACGCCTTCGTTAGGACTAACAAAACAAATTGGGTAATGTACATGGACATGTGAATCCATTTAATTTCGTTTTAATGGACACCTTATTTTACATGGGCGTACCCCCTAATGGACGCCATTTCCGTTTTTTTTTTTTTTTTTTAATAGCGTCCGATATGGCGCAACGATATGCTACTGTAAATAATAATTGTACCCTAAAATTACAAAGTGAACCCAAGGCAAGCTTTAATGCAATAACGCATGTGATTGGTGCCTGACACTCACGACAGGTAAAGGAGAAAGGAAGACCAAGCTAGAAGTGTAAAGTTACCTACAATTTTCAATATATAGTAGTAGATGGATACAAATCAACCTGCATCTCGCAGCGATATGAGTGCAGTTAACGTTATCAAAATCGGAGGCTAACGATACCATGCTTAAGTTTAGGTAGCTAACGTTTGACCATTTCAGTTTGCTTGTCCAATATTGTAGCATGTGAGGCTGACATACTGTCTTGATATAAATGACTATATTGTGAACGAACACGGTGACTTCTTACTATGTGCAATTAAAAAACAACCACTAACGTCAGCTAGCTAGATGGCTAACTTCTAGCTAGCGCACGTTTAAGAAATAGGAAACTGCAGAACGTTCGCGTCTTCCGTTAGCTCGAGGTAGCTACACATTTACAACATGTAAAACACTGTCAATAAAATCACCAAAACATACCTAGCTTCAATGTCAAGCTGTGCTCACTCTACACACCTTGCAGAGACTTGAAAAACAATTACTTATTCTTTGGGATTTCGTTGGCGGATCCCATCCAACTTTTAGGTGCATACACTGCCACCTACTGTACGGGTGTGTGAGGCCATTCACGGCCTACCTAATTATATTATTTGATACAATATTATAAAAACTGGGCACTGAATGCTGATTGGCTGACAGCTGTGGTATATCAGACCGTATACCACGGGTATGACAAAACATTTATTTTCACTGCTCTAATCACGTTGGTAACCAGTTTATAATGGCAATAAGGCACTGAGGTTTGTGGTATATGGCCAATATACCACGGCTAAGGGCTGTATCCAGGCACTCCGCGTTGTTGTGCTTGAGAACAGCCCTTAGCCATGGTATATTGGCCATATACCACACCTCCTCGAGCCTTATTGCTTAAATAACAAATTGGGGGAAAGGAAAATTGCCCTACCACCTATTAGCCCTCTCTAAAAATAAAAAAAAACACACACATTCCAGTATTTTACCTTATCTAGTCCTACTCCAGAAGACTAGATAAGGTTAAACACCCCCTGCAACTGTTCTGCAGTAAATCCTTGCGATCTAAAGTACTTCTCTGCCGCTGCCACTACAACCTCTATTTTCTGTGACTTTCCATCCATTTCTGCAGTACAATTAACAACCATGGCTATGAATGCTAAAAATCCCACTTTACTGAAGCACATATTATTCCTATCACTCTCTTGATCTCTGCCTACTCACAGGAATCCTCTCAGGATCCCTCACCCTGTACCCATGCGTCAGCATACGGCACTTTCTGTACTACTCTAACCCTGGCAACCTCAATCTGCCTTTCTCTCACAGGACATCTCTGATCTCCAGCCCCATGATCACCCCCACAACTAACACACATTTTTCTCCACCGATGTGTGTTCCGCACATTCCTTCATCTCATGACCATTGTGGCTGCTTCGCGTGATGTATTGTTGTCTCTACCTTCTTGCCCTTTGTGCTGTTGTTTGTGCCCAATAATGTTTGTACCATGTTTTGTGCTGCTAACATGTTGTGCTGCTGCCATGTGTTTCTACCATGTTGTTTTGCTACCGTGTTATGTTTTCACGTGTTGCTGCCATGCTATGTCGTCTTAGGTCTCTCTTTATGTAGCGTTATGGTGTCTCTCTTGTCGTGATGTGTGTTTTGTCCTATATTTTATTTAGTATTTTTAATCCCAGGCCCCATCCCCGCAGGAGGCCTTTTGCATTCTGGTAGGCCATCATTGTAAATGAGAATTTGTTCTTAACTGACTTGCCTAGTTAAATAAAAAAAATGCCCTCCTGCACACCTAGGCATCTCCCTCTTACACACTGCTGCACTATGCCTATAACCTTGACACCTAAAACACCATAATATTTTCATAACATAAACTCTCACGGGATACCTGACACTTCCTACCTTGACCTTATCTGCTAAAAACTCTGCATGACATATAATTTCTTCTCCGTTTCCCCACCGTATCTACATCTCACCAAACAGCGCTGTCACAGACATTGGGAATCTTCACTTTCAACTGCTCCTCAACACTTAATGCCACCCCTGTTATTACATCTTTCAACGGCGTCCTGCTCCGGAGAGCAAAGCACTAATCTCGTAATCCGGAACGCCCGCTCCCTCTGGGTTGAGGAAACACAAAAAAATAGAGTCCACTCGAGTTACCTAACCCAACAGTCCCCAACCTCTCCTCCACCCAACCTGACACCACATATGTATCAACCAAAAAGCACAGATACATTCTCTCAACAAATCTCACTCCTACTGTGCCCAAATCATCCTTGGGACGAGACCTGAACTCAGCAGTCCTCACCGCAGGTACTTCACTCTCAACAAGTTCCATCTCTGATCTACTGGAGCACGTATTCCTGTTTTTGCACTTGACGCCCACCTTCCTCACCTCACTATTTCCCTCTACACTCAACTTCTTCTCAGCAATCATAACTGCACCTGCTACCACATTTAATTAATCCTCACTCTCATCATGTTCCATTTCCTCCTTAAGCTCTTCCAAAAGTTCTGGGCGATCCTCCATTCCATATTCACTCAAAACATATTCTATATCGCTCCTTTTTTTCTTGTTCATCATCTTCTCCTTCACCAGATTTTCCAGAAGGCCTGTGTAATCCCCCACTCCATGTTTATTCCTAATATTCTCCACTTTCTTCCTTACTTTCTTCCTTATTTCCTTCCATACTCCTCCGTAAGCATTTAGCTTCTTTCTCCTACTTCTTCTTCTGTGGGTTTTATGGCAGACTACAACCCAAAAAGGTGTATTACCACCACCAACTGGACAGGTTTGGAAAAAAAGGTAAAAATAACACCCATACAAGATAGAGGAAACTAACTTAATCCACCCACAATAAAAAAAAAATAACACATTGACAAAACCAAAACCCCCTAACTCCCACTTCTTTCAAATCTCCATACAGTATCTCCCTTCTCAGGCTCTATGAATTGAGAGGTTGTACGGCTTGTGACAATACTCCATGCAACTCCTCTGCTGAGAAGTCTTTAAGTCCCAGGAACCATTCCACCGCATCCACAATATCTATTTTCCTGGACTTCCTCTCCACCTTGGCAGTGCCATTAATCACCATAGAAATAAAGGTCACAAAGTCCACCTTATATATAACCTTTAACATATCTGGGTCCTGCTGTTGAACAGCAACCCCTGGAGCCTTCAGTGAAGGCCTATCCACCACCATGCTCTTCAGGAGCACCATTCAAACCCTTTTAACTGCATATGAAATGCTCTCAAAAGCCCTGACATTAGCCACCTCATGGGTAAAATAACACATCCTAGATCTGAATGAATGAAACATTCTTATTAAATATTTTTTTTCTTTACATAGTTGAATGTGCTGACAACAAAATCACACAAAAATTATCAATGGAAATCAAATTTATCAACCCATGGAGGTCTGGATTTGGAGTCACACTCAAAATTAAAGTGGAAAACTACACTACAGGCTGAGCCAACTTTAACTTTATGTAATGTCCTTAAAACAAGTCCAAATGAGGCTCAGTAGTGTGTGTGGCCTCCACGTGCCTGTATGACCTCCCTACAATGCCTGGGCATGCTCCTGATGAGGTGGCGGATGGTCTCCTGAGGGATCTCCTCCCAGACCTGGACTAAAGCATCCGCCAACTCCTGGACAGTCTGTGGTGCAACGTGCCGTTGGTGGATGGAGCGAGACATGATGTCTCAGATGTGCTCAATTGGATTCAGGTCTGGGGAACGGGCGGGCCAGTCCATAGCATCAATGCCTTCCTCTTGCAGGAACTGCTGACACACTCCAGCCACATGAGGTCTAGCATTGTGCATTAGGAGGAACCCAGGGCCAACCGCACCAGCATATGGTCTCAAAAGGGGACTGAGGATCTCATCTCGGTACCTAATGGCAGTCAGGCTACCTCTAGCGAGCACATGGAGGGCTGTGCGGCCCCCCAAAGAAATGCCACCCCACACCATGACTGACCCACCGCCAAACCGGTCATGCTGGAGGATGTTGCAGGCAGCAGAACGTTCTCCACGGCGTCTCCAGACTGTCACGTCTGTCACGTGCTCAGTGTGAACCTGCTTTCATCTGTGAAGAGCACAGGGCGCCAGTGGCGAATTTGTCAATCTTGGTGTTCTCTGGCAAATGCCAATCGTCCTGCACGGTGTTGGGCTGTAAGCACAACCTCCACCTGTGGACGTCGGGCCCTCATACCACCCTCATGGAGTCTGTTTCTGACCGTTTGAGCAGACACATGCACATTTGTGGCCTGCTGGAGGTCATTTTGCAGGGCTCTGGCAGTGCTCCTCCTGCTCCTCTTTGCACCAAGGCGGAGGTAGCGGTCCTGCTGCTGGGTTGTTGCCCTCCTACGGCCTCCTCCATGTCTCCTGATGTACTGGCCTGTCTCCTGGTAGCGCCTCCATGCTCTGGACACTACGCTGACAGACACAGCAAACCTTCTTGCCACAGCTCGCATTGATGTGCCATCCTGGATGAGCTGCACTACCTGAGCCACTTGTGTGGGTTGTAGACTCCGTCGCATGCTACCACTAGAGTGAAAGCACTGCCAGCATTCAAAAGTGACCAAAACATCAGCCAGGAAGCATAGGAACTGAGAAGTGGTCTGGTCACCACCTACAGAACCACTCCTTTATTGGGGGCGTCTTGCTAAATACCTATAATTTCCACCTGTTGTCTATTCCATTTGCACAACAGCATGTGAAATGTATTGTCAATCAGTGTTGCTTCCTAAGTGGACAGTTTGATTTCACAGAAGTGTGATTGACTTGGAGTTACATTGTGTTGTTTATTTTTTTGAGCAGTGTATATCCCTTCTGCACTTTAGTAAGGAGAGACTCCAAATAAGAAAATAACAGATAAGACTCTTCACTTTTTCTTTAATTCACCACATGATTCATCCGAGGAGCATCAATCACTCCAGGAATATTTTTCATCTCTACCTCATCGACTTCCCACGAAGGTCCTTCTTTGGTATAATGGTGTTCGCAACCATTTATATGTGCATTCCGCCAGCTACTGTGCGAATGGATAATAATTACTCCCGCATAATTATTGTAATGACCTGACTAGATCATAAAGGAACAATTGTCCAGACTGAGGCTTGAAGTTTACGAATTGACGGTTTATTGACCCAACTTTACACAGGCTACTGTTTGGCCGTAGCCCACGCCAAATAAATGAAAGACAACCCACAAGCCATCCATAACCTTCTCTTGTGAAGGCCAGACGTAAGAGAGAGAATGGCTAAACCTGGTCTTAACTTCCAATGCTCCATCCCCCTGCCCAACCCTCCTCCACGCCACTCCGCCAACCGCCAGGATGCTCGGCATCAGAACATTCCAGGCATTCCCGCGATTGGCAGATAGCAGGTTGTTTGGCATGTCGGACCCCGCGAACACTGGTAAGTACAACACAACCCACTAATAGCCTAACACATAACACACAGCTTGTCTGTGCGGGTCGCTACATTATATATATTTTTTAAATTAAAATTCCCACAACGTTAGCCCATTTTGTTCCATTGTTGGACTTCACTGTTGTAAACTCATCTTTCTCACTAACTGTACTTTACGTGCTTTCAGCTTCAAACAACACTTCAGCTTCTGCCATCTCAACCTCCGTCTGTAAACTGGCTCCCCTGCGAAACATCCTCACGATGACCTCTGATAGTGCCGCACAGGTTGATGTACACAGTCCCAGTCGATCTATCCCCAGGGGTACGCGCAATGCCGACGGGGATACTCTAAATAAAAAATGTGATATATATTTTTCTCGCCTGAGTAGCCTCGTTTCACTGCCAAAAATAAAACGAAACCACCTTGTGTTCAGCGAAATAACAACACAATGTCAAATACATGCAGCCCAGTCAAATAATTAACATCCAGTCACATTAACCGTTAATCTCTAGCGGGAATTCCACAAACGGTCAGTATGTAGCCAAACGTAGCTGCTGCTCATTCCGTTTGCTTGAAAATTGATAAATGGTTAAAAAAAAGCAAGGCCCCCATCCATAGAGACTCATACCAGCTCTACTGGTAGTACTGCTACTACCAGCAGTACTACACCTGCACCTGTCGATAACAAGTTGTTCTGCTTCCACGAGCACTTCCAATGCTAGCATCAGTAATTCTACATTTATTGTTAGGCCAGCTAGCATGGACACTGACAGTTGTGAATCTGATGCAGCCGACGAGCTACCGCCCCCTTACCTGGGAAAGCCCCGAACAATAGACAGGAACGTTGGACCATTGAAGAGGCGCAAATATGATGAGAACTACATTGATTTGGGGTTCACTTATATTGGGAGTAGTGCCTTTCCTCAGCCACAGTGTGTCATATGTGCAAAAGTACTACCTCACTGAAACCTCCACTCTTGCGCAGACATTTAGAAACAAAATATGGCAATTTGAAAAATAAGCCAGTGTTTTTGTTTTTGTGAGCGATAATTAAGACATGTATAAAAGCAACAGATACCATTAATAAGAAGGGGCTAGAAGCATCTTATATGGTGAGCTACCGAGTGGCTAGGACAGGCAAGTCCCAAGGCACTGTGGAAGACTTAATTCTTCCTGCAGCCGCGGATATGGCTGGGACAATGCTGGGAGAAAAGGCCAAAAACTCTACAGACAATGCCTTCATCAAACAACACTGTTTCACAACGCATCAGTGACATTGCAGATGTTTTGAAACAATTACTGCTCCGCATACAAGCCAGTGAATTCTATGCGTTACAGCTGGATGAGTCAACAGACGTGGCGGCCAGGCCCAGCTCCTGGTACATGTCCGTTACGTTTATGTGGGGTCAATTAAAGAAGACATCCTCTTCTGCAAACCACTGGAAACCAGGACAACAGGAGAATACATTTTTTAAGTACTGGACAGCTTTGTGACATTAAATGGACATTGGTGGTCAAGATGTGTTGGTATCTGTGCTGATGGCTCAAAAGCCATGATAGGGAGACATAGTGGAGTGATAAAGTGCGTGCAAGCAGTTGCTCCTGACGCCACTTAGGTACACTGCAGCATTCACGGAGAGGCTCTTGCTGCCAAATGTATGCCTGACAGCTTGAAAGATGTTTTGGACACTACAGTGAAAATGGTTAACTTTGTTAAAGCAAGGCCCCTGAACTCTTGTGTATTTTCTTCACTATGCAATGATATGGACAGCGACCATGTAGCGCTTTTACAACATACAGAAGTGCGCTGGTTATCAAGGGGCAAAGTATTGACATGTTTTTTAAAAATTGACTGATGAGCTTAAAGTTTCCTTTACTGACCATAATTTTCACTTGTCTGACCGCTTGCATGATGACGATATCTGAACAAAAATTGATGACGATGCCTGATCGAAATTGCAACAAGCGGTTCTGTGAAAATTGAATTTAATCAGAAGCCACTGCCAGGTTTCTGGATCGGGCTGCAGTCAGAGTATCCTGCCTTGGCAAATTACGCTGTTAAGACACTGATGCCCTTTGCAACCACATACCTATGTGGGAATGGATTCTTGGCCCTCACTAGCATGAAAACTAAATACAGGCACAGACTGTGTGTGGAAAAAGACTGAGACTCTCTCCAATACAACCCAACATTGCAGAGTTATGTGCATCCTTTCAAGCACCTCTCGTTAACCTGTGGTGAGTTATTCACAATTTTTGATGAACAAGTACGTTTTTATACAGTTAAAGTCGGAAGTTTACATACACTTAGGTTGGAGTCATTTAAACTTGTTTTTCTTATTTCTTTATTTTTATTTTATTTTAGTGAATTTTACCCCTTTTTCTCCCCAATTTCGTGGTATCCAATTGTTGTAGTAGCTACTATCTTGTCTCATTGCTACAACTCCCGTATGGGCTCGGGAGAGACGAAGGCTGAATGTCATGCGTCCTCCGATACACAACCCAACCAGCCGTACTGCTTCTTAACACAGCGCACATCCAACCCAACTGTGTCGGAGGCTACACCGTGCACCTGGCAACCTCGGCTAGCACGCACTGTGCCCGGCCCGCCACAGGAGTCGCTGGTGCGCGATGAGACAAGGAGATCCCTACCGACCAATCCCTCCCTAACTCGGACGACGCTAGGCCAATTGTGCGTCGCCCCACGCATCTCCCGGTCGCGGCTGGTTACGACAGAGCCTGGGCGCGAACCCAGGGACTCTGATGGCACTTAACCACTGATGTCATGGCTTTAGAGGGTTCTGATAGACATATTGACATAATTTGAGTGAATTGGATGTGTACCTGTGGTTGTATTTCAAGGCCTACCTTCAAACTCAGTGCCTCTTTGCTTGACATCATGGGAAAATCAAAATAAATTAGCTAAAACCACAGAAAATAAATTGTAGACCTCCACAAGTCTGGTTCATCCTTGGGAGCAATTTCCAAACGTCTGAAGGTACCACGTTTATCTGTACAAACAATAGTATGCAAGTATAAAGACCATGGGACCATGCAGCCGTCATACCGCTCAAGAAGGAGACGCGCTCTGTCTCCTAGAGATGAATAGACTTTGGTGCGAAAAGTGGAAATCAATCGCAGAACAACAGCAAAGGACCTTGTGAAGATGCTGGAGGAAACAGGTACAAACGTATCTATTTCCACAGTGAAACAAACTCTATATCGACATAACCTGAAAGGCCACTCAGCAAGGAAGAAGCCACTGCTCCAAAACCGACATAAAAAAAGCCAGACGACGGTTTGCAACTGCACATGGGGACAAAGATCATACTTTTTGGAGAAATGTCCTCTGGTCTGATGAAACAGAAATTGAACTGTTTGGCCATAATGACCATCATTATGTTTGGAGGAAAAAGTGATATGCTTGCAAGCCGAAGAACACCATCCCAACCATGAAGCACAGGGATGGCAGCATCATGTTGTGGGGGTGCTTTCCTGAAGGAGGGACTGATACACTTCACAAAATAGACGACATCATGAGGATGGAAAATTATGTGGATATATTGAAGCAACATCTCAAGACATCAGTGAGGAAGTTAAAGCTTGGTCGCAAATGGGTCTTCCAAATGGACAATGACCCCTATCATACTTCCAAAGTTGTGGCAAAATTACTTAATACAAAGTCAATGTATTGGAGTGGCCATCACAAAATCCTGACCTCAACCCTATAGAAAATTAGTGGGCAGAACTGAAAAAGCATGTGTGAGCAAGGAGGCCTACAAACCTGACTCAGTTTCACCAGTTCTGTCAGGAGGAATGGGCCAAAATTCACCCAACTTATTGTGGAAGGCTACCCAAAACATTTGACCCAAGTTAAACAATTTAAAGGCAATGTTACCAAATATTAATTGAGTGTATGTAAACTTCTGACCCACTGGGAATGTGAGAAAGAAATAAAAGCTGAAATAAATCATTCTCTCTACTATTATTCTGACATTTCACATTCCTAAAATAAAGTGGTGATCCTAATTTACCTAAAACAGGGATTGTTTTACTTGGATTAAATGTCAGAAATGGTGAAAAACTGAGTTTAAATGTACTTGGCTAACGTGTATGTAAACTTCCGACTTCAACTGTATATGTAAGATGGCTAAATAAAGAGCATAATTATTGATGATTATTATTATTATATTATTATTATTTGTGCCCTGGTCCTATACGAGCTCTTTGTCCCTTCCCACGAGCCGCATTGTGACAAAAACTTACACTCATTCTTATGTTTAATTAATGTATCGTATAGTGTGTGTGTGTGTGATGTCATAGGATTGACCTGGATAATTAAATACATTTTTGGGACATGAATCATTTAAATGTTTTTCCATAGAACAGTCTATCATAGTTGGTGCTATAATATGACCTTCATCAAGCCTTCAAATGTTTGTGTCCCTCAATTTTAAGGCATAGTTTGGGATTTTGACGTCAGATGAACTTGTGGATTCCATTTTTATGTATCTTTGCCCAGTATAAAGAAAGTTGCACACAGATAAATAAAAAGGGTATCCACGAGTTAATTTGACCCTGGGGAAGTTGTTAATGGGCCTCATTGTCAAAATCCCGAACTATCCCTTTAAGGTGAAAACAGTCTTTCCCCACCACAGCCCAACTATGCATGAACAACCCAGTGGAAACTAACTCTGACTCACCACAGTGATCCTGTGACTCACCAGTGGTCCTTGCCCACCATTTTGGGTGACAGCTTGAACTGAGACAAGTCTTGAGAGAGGGAAGTATAAGAAATATGTTATGCATCACAATGTGTGTGTGTGGGGGTGGGTGGGTGGGTGCAGCAGCACCATGTGCTAATAGATATGATTGATTGACAATTTATTTAACAAGTTAAAAGAAGATGCTTTCATTCATAACTGAGTTTATAAAATTTATGATAAACTGGGTGGTTCAAGCCCTGAATGCTGATTGGCTGACAGCTGTGGAATATCAGACCGTATACCACGGGTATGACAACATCTATTTTTACTGCTCTAGTTGCCAGTTTATAATAGCAATAAGGCACCTTGGGGGGTTGTGCTATATGGCTAATATACCACGGCTAAGGGCGCTGTATCCAGGCACTCCGCATTGCGTTGCGCTTAAGAACATCCGTGGTATATTACCTTATTGCTTAATTATAAACTGGGTGGTTCGGGCCCTGAATGCTGATTGGCACCCCCTCGTGACTTATTGCTTAAGTAGACTACTAGCCTACATTTCCTTCATTATCAGGGATCATATACCACTGTCATGAGATGGAATTACTCAGACAGACGATGGCAGTATAACACCAATACAAGATAATAATATATTCTACCTCTGACACCAAGGAGCAGTAGCCATGTAGTCTAGTCAATTACAATAAGTATGTTATCTCATTAATTATCTCCTTAAAGTGTCAATCAGCAGTTAAGACAATAATAAAGCGTACTCCACACTCCTGTTTGTTATGGATGCAAAGGCCATCCTTGATATTAACATTTTAGTTTTAACCATGTTTTGAAGCTATATAGTGTTTTTTTTACATTAACTTTGTTTCTAAACATTGGAGTGAAATAACTTATATTTTGGGTTCTGATGGGGTACGACAATTTAACTGAGCTCATGAGTCATTTATAAGTTTTATTCTTCAAGAATCATTCATTCATTAGTCCCAAAACGTATGAAGCAACTGCAGATTGTCCCTTTAACGAAGCAGTTGAACAGCAATTATGTGACTTTAGTAGTTTCAGTTTGTTAAAGTCTCTCTAAGATCTAAAAGCACAGGGAGTTTTTTCTTAGTAGCCTAACTACGTTATTCTAGATAGTTAGTTAGTTACTGTGTGAGTCAAACAGCTTGTGTGTTTAGTGACTAAAGCAACTTCAATATTTAAAAAAACAATTATTTGCTAATTTGCAAGCCTTATAATTTAAGCACGGGCATAGACACCTGGCTACGTGATACAGTGTAAGGATTAATTAATACCCAAGACAATTGTCACTGTCCAGAGCAAATGAGATGGCACTAATGTGACTTAAGCCATCCGCAGGTGTCCAATGGTATGAGAGAGGGGCGGGCTCATGCATGTCTATCTGTGTTAGTCATAGGTGAGGTCACAGAGCACAACATGGTTACAGGTAATGTTATTGTTAAACTTAGCTGAATAGTTTGCATGCATGTGTTGATGGGGAGTGTGTGTGTGTGTTTAACTTTAGAAAACTGTTTAGGTAGGCTATTATTTATTTATTTATTTAACAAAGAACTAGTTTGATACCGAGCCAAACTTGTTGTTATCTTTTGTGTGCCTCTGTTGCATCTCTTTGACCTGTTAGGGATCCGCTTTAGGTCCATGTTAAGTATCCGTGAGCCTAATTATGAAGTGGTCTTGATATGAATCCCTTTATGGGCTTCATATCGTTCGTCATTGCGCTAATGCTTTATGTGCTGAAGTCACCCTTTAAGTTATTCTTATACTAAAATAACTTTTATCTAAATTGGACTAAACTGTCTACAAACTTCTGAAATACCAAAGCCAATATAAGGTGTCATCGGTACTATTAGAGAGGGGGCTCCTCTTGCGGGGCAGGTATTTAGCTAAGAGTAAAGCTTTAATTGTATTTTTTTTTTAGCTTTGTTTGTTTACGTAACCCGTTGCTCGAGCACTGTCCAAGGTGCTGAAGGGGAGCTGCTGAAGTGGTACGCTGCGAGTGAACTCCATTGGGCAAACGCTACAAAGAATTGTCTACACAAATTGTATCTACTTAGATGCAGGACTTATTCTACCTCCACTCATAATGACAATCAAAAGTAGTTGTGTATACTTGAATAAATCAAATAATCTATACTTGGTGACAGGTTAAGTGTGTCTCAAGTAGCTTTTTAGAAGGTGAGCAGTGTTTGAGATACCTCGCATTATGAAACCGTACTCCACACTATGTCACCTTTATCTTTTTAATAAAACATGAATGTTTTCGGGGCCGTTGATATCCGACTACGTCCCGTGGGAAATCATGGAAGTTTTTTTTTACAGAGCGGTGCCCGACGACGTCTCGCTTCATAGATGGGTGAGCGGTGCGCTGGGACAGCATGGCCGAGGAGAATGGACTCAAAGGCCACTGTGGCAGACATCTTGGCCCCGGCCGCTGGACCGGAGGAAGTGGACGACCCAGTTGGAATGGCAAAAGAAGGACATCTTTCTGGATTAAAAGTGACTGGTCTTGAACGGTGACTGCCATGGATGTGCCCCGAAGTTCATTAAGAGACAGCTCATTTCGATGTCTACAAACAAGCCTAAGGATGCACTTAAGGATACAAATATTGGACTATTTCAGTCCCATAACTGTGCCTGGATGAAATACTTTGGGAGTGAGGGGACTTCACTCTTGATTGATTGATTGCAACCTGACTAGTTGTCATAACTTATTAATCTCCTTTAACAAATGGACTCAATTTAATAATTTAGTTTTTTATGTCTCTACTAGCCTAATGTGGCTTTTGGACTTTTCTGCATTGGACTTCACTATTGACAAGCAGTAATGGATGGATTGTTTTTACTTGTTCCGCCTGTTTAACTCTTGATTGATTGATCCAGCCAAACCACCGACCCACTCACTCCCCTCTACCTCTCCTCCCATCCCCTCTGCATCTCCAGGCGAGTCCCTGGTGTGGATGAGTGTGGGAGGGGGAGTAGGCCTCTCGCCATGGCTCACTCCTCTGACTACCACAACCATAGGGAAATGACCAACGGGCGAGGACATCCTCTCCCCCACCCTCATAATGGGGGAGGCTACCCTCACCCCCACAATGGGGGCCATGGGGGCCAGGCTGGGGGATCCCACTCGACAAACCGCTACATGCAGAAGAAGCATCACCGCCACAGGGGAGGCAGGTCCTCACCCATGGGCAGAGTCATCCTCATCAACTCTCCTGTCGATGGTGATAATTTTACTGTGTCTACTCCCCCTCCCACAGTAACTCAGTGTTGTATGAACTCTTAAGTCCACAAAACTAAAGCCTGCTGAGCTAAAGATCCTTCATTAGTTCAGGACAATTATACATTTTTACTTACAACTCCCATATTTCTGCTGTATCCAACTTGTTGTCAATACAGTGTTTCTACTGCATTGGATCTCAGAGTGCCTGTTCCCTCTTGTGTACAGGTGGGGATGACTGTGAAGACCTCCACACAGTGACAGTAGATAAGAGTGCAGACGGCCGTCTGGGATTCAGTGTTAGAGGTGGTTCAGAACACGGACTCAGCATCTTCGTCAGCAAGATAGAGGATGACAGCTCTGCAGGTAGGTCCTATAACAGAGGGAGGGAGGTGTGTGTGTTGACCCCATAATGACCCCTGTTTGTTTTTACGAGTGTATTTGTGTGAGTATGCGTTTACATACACGTTAGCCAAAACATAAGAATGAGTGTAAGTTTTTGTCACAATGCGGCTCGTGGGAAGGGACAAAGAGCTCGTATAGGACCAGGGCACAAATAATAATAATATAATAATAATAATCATCAATAATTATGCTCTTTATTTAGCCATCTTACATATACAGTTGAAGTCGGAAGTTTACATACACGTTAGCCAAGTACATTTAAACTCAGTTTTTCACTATTCCTGACATTTAATCCAAGTAAAACAATCCCTGTTTTAGGTAAATTAGGATCACCACTTTATTTTAGGAATGTGAAATATCAGAATAATAGTAGAGAGAATGATTTATTTCAGCTTTTATTTCTTTCATCACATTCCCAGTGGGTCAGAAGTTTACATACACTCGCTTAGTGTTTGGTAACATTGCCTTTAAATTGTTTAATTTGGGTCAAACGTTTCGGGTAGCCTTCCACAATAAGTTGGGTGAATTTTGGCCCATTCCTCCTGACAGAGCTGGTGCAACTGTGTCAGGTTTGTAGGCCTCCTTGCTTGCACATGCCTTTTCAGTTCTGTCCACAAATTTTCTATGGGATTGAGGTCAGGGCTTTGTGATGGCCACTCCAATACCTTGACTTTGTTGTCCTTAAGTAATTTTGCCACAACTTTGGAAGTATGATAGGGGTCATTGTCCATTTGGAAGACCCATTTGCGACCAAGCTTTAACTTCCTCACTGATGTCTTGAGATGTTGCTTCAATATATCCGCATAATTTTCCTTCTTCATGATGCCCACTATTTTGTGAAGTGCACCAGTCCCTCCTTCAGCAAAGCACCCCCACAACATGATGCTGCCACCCCCGTGCTTCACGTTTGGGATGGTGTTCTTCGGCTTGCAAGCTTCCCCCTTTTTCCTCCAAACATAACGATGGTCTATTTTTGTTTCATCAGACCAGAGGACATTTCTCCAAAAAGTACGATCTTTGTCCACATGTGCAGTTGCAAACCGTAGTCTGGCTTTTTTATGGTGGTTTTGGAGCAGTGGCTTCTTCCTTGCTGAGCGGCCTTTCAGGTTATGTCGATATAGGACTAATTTTTACTGTGGATATAGATACGTTTGTACCTGTTTCCTCCAGCATCTTCCGAAGGTCCTTTGCTGTTGTTCTGGAATTGATTTGCACTTTTAGCACCAAAGTACATTCATCTCTAGGAGACAGAACGCGTCTCATTCCTGAGCGGTATGACGGCTCCGTGGTCCCATGGTGTTTATACTTGCGTACTATTGTTTGCACAGATGAACGTGGTGCTTTCAGACGTTTGGAAATTGCTCACAAGGATGAACCAGACTTGTGGAGGTCTACAATTTTCTGAGGTTTTGGCTGATTTCTTTTGATTTTCCCATTCCATGATGTCAAGCAAAGAGGCACTGAGTTTGAAGGTAGGCCTTGAAGGTAAGCCACAGGTACACCTCCAATTGACTCAAATGATGTCAATTAGCCTATCAAAAGCTTCTAAAGCCAGCTTCTAAAGCCACGACATCACTGGAATTGTGATACACTGAATTATATGTGAAATAATCTGTCTGTAAATAATTGTTGGGAAAATTACTTGTGTCATGCACAAAGTAGATGTCCTAACCGACTTGCCAAAACTATAGTTTGTTAATAAGAAATTTGTGGAGTGGTTGAAAAACAAGTTTTAATGACTCCAGCCCAAGTGTATGTAAACTTCCGACCTCAACTGTATGTGTGCGTGTGTATACATGTGTCTGTACTGTATGTGTGCGTGTGTATACATGTGTCTGTACTGTATGCGTCAGTTAGTCTGTGCTTAAATCCCTTCGTCTCTCCCCTCCAGAGCAGGCAGGTCTCTGTGTAGGGGACAAGCTGGTGGAGGTGAATGGTATCAGCCTGGAAAGCATCACTATGAGCAGTGCTGTGAAGGTCCTGACGGGGAACAACAGGCTGAGGATGGTCGTGAGACGTGTGGGGAAAGTCCCTGGTATACGCTACTCCAAGGAGAAGACTACATGGTGAGAGGGCCTAGTGTAGTGTACGGTACTGTACACTCTTAGAAAGAAATACGATATCTAGAGCCTAAAAATTTTCTTCAACTGTCCCCATAGAAGAACCCTTTGAATAACCATTTCTGATTCCAGGTAGAACATCTTTGGTTCCAAGTAGAACCCTTTCCACAGTGGGTTCTACATGGAATCAAAAATAGTTCTACCTGGAACCAAAAAGGGTTGTTTTATTGGGACAGCCGAAGACCCCTTCTGGAACCCTTTTTTCTAAGAGTGTACTAAACTGTTATATAATGTCACATCATGTACTGCGCTGTACTGTTGTTATGTGATGTAGTTGGTCAGTTCCTAATGTAATGGTTAGTTGAGACAGGGACACATGTGTAAATGAGTGTAGTTGTTAATCAGCATTCAAGTTCAAGTGCAACCTGACTAGTTCAAGCCACCTGAAGCACTGTAGTGGAGTGAGCGAAGTATGGGTAATGAGACAGGCTGGTATCATAGACTAGACGTAACATTGTAAATCCAAATCCAAATTAGTATGATATGTTATGTTTGATATAGTTACATAAGACAGAAAGTTTACTTAAGGAAAAAACTAAAAGAGGGTGGTTGGTCGGGGTAAACACGAATGTCTAGCATCCCAAACGTTGAGTGTTCAATATCATTATGGACAACTTTAGCATGTTAGCTAACCCTTCCCCAAACCCTAACCTTAACCCCTAACCTAGCTAACATTAGCCACAAAATTGGAATTCGCAACATATCACACGAAATGGATGATGGACATCCATACATCCACATATAAATGCATACATGTACCATACCAAACGTTACATGTCATACTAATTTGAGTGTCCCAGGCTTTCATGTACTATGCTACGTCTACCCCTGAGTCCAGGTTTCAGGCAGGAGACTACCTGATGCATATGATCAGTACAACAACAACACTATACAGAGCACAGGAGGTTGGAGGTACCTTAATTGGGGAGAATGGGCTCGTTGTAATGGCTGGAGCGGAATTAGTGAAATTGTATCAGATGCATCAAACACATAGTTTTAATTTGTTTGATTCCATTCTATTCGCTCTGTTCTAGCCATTATTATGAGCCTTCCTCCCTCAGCAGCCTCCACTGTTACATAGTTAGTGTCACATGGTTCCATATAATATGTATCCGGTTTTGTGATACCGTGTGTATCGTATGCATCAACAGTGTGTTAAATGCATCACGATCCTTATGAAATTGATCCCATTAGGCTTATGGTTTGTGAATTCTTTATAAGTATTACGTTTTTCATAGTGTCTCATCAATAAAACAGCTAGTATTATATCTCTATGGTCACATCAGTATGATGCGTCACCACTAGGTTATCTTGCTGCTGAGGGATCTTGGTTTCATGGTGCACGGCTAGATGGATTTCCTCTATGACTATGGCTATTTGACTAATTGATAGGAAGGCCAGAACTCACTGGGGAATGGGGCTGCTGTTGTGTGTGTGTTAGTAGGTGAGGAGGGAGGTGTAGTATGTCAAATTAAATCTAATTTGAGGGTGGGGGGGGGGCAATGCAAATAGTCTTGGTAGCCATTTGATTAGATTTATTTTATTTACCCAGGCAAGTCAGTTAAGAACCAATTCTTATTTTCAATGACAGCCTAGGAACAGTGGGTTAACTGCCTGTTCAGGGGCAGAACAACAGATTTGTACCTTGTCAGCTCGGGGATTTGAACTTGCAACCTTCCAGTTACTAGTCCAACGCTCTAACCACTAGGCTGCCCTGCCGTATGTTCAGGAGTTCAGGATGTTCAGGAGTCTTATGGCTTGGGGGTAGAAGCTGTTCAGAAGCCTCTTGGACCTACACTTAGCGCCCAGGTACTGCTTGCCGTTTGGTAGCAGAGAGAACAGTCTATGACTAGGGTGGCTGGTGTCTTTGACAATTTTTAGGGCCTTCCTCTGACACCGCCTGGTATAGAGGTCCTGGATGGCAGGAAGCTTTGCCCCAGTGACGTATTGGGCCGTACGTACTACCCTCTGTAATGCCTTGCGGTCGGAGGCTGAGCAGTTGCCATATCTGGCAGTGACGCAACCAGTCAGGATGCTCTTGATGGTGCAGCTTTAGAACCTTTTGAGGATCTGAGGATCCATGCCAAATCTTTTCAGTCTCCTGAGGGGGAATAGGTTTTTTCGTACCCTGTTTACGACTGTATTGGTGTGCTTGGACCATGTTAGTTTGTTGGTGATGTGGACCCCAAGGAACTTGAGACTTTCAACCTGCTCCACTGCAGCCCCATCGATGACAATGGGGGCGTGCTCAGTCCTGTTTTTCCTGCAGTCAACAATCATCTCCTTTGTCTTGATCACGTTGACGGAGAGGTTGTTGCCCTGGCATCACACGGCCAGGTCTCTGGCCTCCTCCCTATAGGCTGTCTTGTCGTTGTCGGTGATCAGGCCTACCACTGTTGTGTCATTGGCAAACTTAATGATGGTGTTGGAGTCGTGCCTGGCCGTGCAATCATGAGTCAACAGGGAGTACAAGAGGGGACTGTGCACGCAACCCTGAGGGGCTCCTGTGTTGACTATCAGCGTGGCGGTTGTGTTGTTACCTATCCTTACCACATGGGGGCGGCCCAACAGGAAGTCCAAGATCCAGTTGCAGAGGGAGGTGTTTAGTCCCGGGATCCTTAGCTTATTGATGAGCTTTGAGTGCACTATGGTGTTGAACGCTGAGCTGTAGTCAATGAATAGCATTCTCACATAGGTGTTCCTTTTGTCCAGGTGGGAAAGGGCAATGTGGAGTGCAATAGAGATTGCATCATCTGTGGATCTGTCTGGGCGGTATGCAAATTGGAGTGGGTCTAGTGTATGTACATATCTGTGTGTGTTTGTATGTACAGTAAGTTTATGTACATATCTAGCATGTGTTTGTTTCTGCAGGGTGGATCTGATCCAGAGGCGTATGGTAGTAGAGGAGAGTGGTCGTACTCCTTCAGATGCCAGTTCAGACAGTGTTCTCCGTAGGATGGTTCACCTCTACACAACCTCAGAGGACTACTGCCTGGGATTCAACATCAGAGGGGGCAAAGAGTTCGGACTGGGCATCTACGTCTCTAAGTACGTGGTCCTGGGGAAGATACAGGTTGTGAAGGTTTATGTTCCCACCTATCACTAGATTAAACTGCTCAAGTGTACAACACTGTTGCTCTCAACAACAACAAAATACAGTGGAGATATCTTTGTTTGTAACTTGTAAATATATTCAGAATTGACTTGTGGGAGACGTGAGCAGCCCTTAATTGAATCTGAACAAACTACTGGATGGTAACTATCAGAGAACAATGTTAGAACAACGTTTGAAGCTCAGAGCAAAACAAAACACAACTCAAAACAACCGGCCATCTCCACGACACATCTTCCTTGACTTCTCTGTGTATTATGATCAGGTTGGACCCTGGGGGTCTGGCGGAGCAGCACGGCATCAAGATGGGCGACCAGATCCTGGCGGCCAATGGGGTGAGCTTTGATGGCATCACCCATAGCAATGCCGTGGAAGTTCTGAAGAGCCACACCCACATCATGCTGACCATCAGGGTGAGAGAGAAGACTCATCTTTGTTTGCGTCACCCTGTTACCTTTATAGTGCACTACACCTGTTGGGACGCAAACTTTTTCTTTAGCTATCTATAGTGCTTTCACCTATCCAGTCCTATCAGATCTGTGAAGTGGAGTGAACTAGCTAGGGCAGATGGAAGGGAACATCTCTCTGAAATGAAACACAGCCATTATAAGTGCATCTCAATAGTCTAAAGTTGCCTCCACTCCTTGTCTCCTCTCCATCATATACACTGATCTGTACTGTTCTCCTAAATGCATGTACATCAAGGTTGAAAGTGGTACACACTAACCTTTCATATGAAACATGTACTCAATGTTCAATAGGTTAGATCCATTTCATACCTAACAGTTGATCACGTGGTGCTCTAAGTACTCTGGCACATTAATGGATGTTGCAGTGCGTTAAACAACACCGGCTCTTCTTGCGCTGGGGAGTGAGACAGCATAGTAAAGCAGACAGCTGGCACCTGGCCCATGCATTCCTCTGTGTTTGTGTGTGTGTACCTGTGTGTGTACCTGTGTGTGTGTGTGTGTGTGTGTGTGTGTGTGTGTGTGTGTGTGTGTGTGTGTGTGTGTGTGTGTGTGTGTGTGTGTGTGTGTGTGTGTGTGTGTGTGTGTGTGTGTGTGTGTGAGTTTGTGTGCACGCCCAGCCCCTCGCATTCCAGTGGGCTCACTTTACTCCTCTCATCTCAGGTTCCGTGCGAGAAAAAACGCCAGAGACGATGTTCATTATTTACAAGGCAGCAAGATCAAGTTATAATCAGCAGAAAGCCTTGTTTTATGTCTCTCCTCTGCCCCGCGCTAAACCCCATTATGGCTCAAAATTACACACATAGGAGCCGGGTTAGTTTGCTAAACGCCCCCCAACACCTGCCCAGACCAAGGCCCATTGTGGAAGCTCTCGGAGGGGGTCCACTGTGACTTCTGCCTGACCTGAATTGGTGGCTTTCCTTTGTGGTCTTAAGTGTAGGGATCTTAGAATTTGTCAAGTAAAACTTGTGTTTGACCTAAAATGGTGCCCTGTTCTCCATGTGGGCCTGTGCTAAGTAGCAGTATGGTGAGAAGGCATAAGCTTCCCTGGAGAGGTGGTGAATCTGGTGAGTGAGTGTCCGCCATCTTGTGTCAGGGCTCCAGTTTTTCCCTAGAGCTGTGTTTCTGTAAAATACTGTGTGTGTGTGTTTCTGTATAATACTGTGTGTGTGTGTGTGTGTGTGTGTGTGTGTGTGTGTGTGTGTGTGTGTGAGTGTGTGTGTGTGTGTGTGTGTGTGTGTGTGTGTGTGTGTGTGTGTGTGTGTGTGTGTGTGTGTGTGTGTGTGTGTGTGTGTGTGTGTGTGTGTGTGTGTGGAATTGCAGTGAGGTCCGCCAAGTCCCTAAGGGTCACTTGTCCTTGTAGCACCCACACACTTTCATTGAGTGGAAGGTCACATGTGCCCCAGAGCCAGAAGAAACTTCTGTGAGACTCTGTAAAGGTCATGAAATAGAGGCTAGTCTACTTATATTCTGTCCTCAGAACACCTATCCTAGGGTAAACGCATCCAGATATCCACATATAAGGACTGACAACTGAACCTCTGATAAAATATTTATAGAAATGTCGTGTGTGATGATGATGATGAGTATGATGGAGAGAATAAGGTGGAGGATGATGATGATGATAGAGAACGAATATGATTATGATGACGATGATTATGATGATGATGTGATGTTTATCTTCATCCTAACAGGAGGCAGGAAGATACCCTGCATATAAAGAGATGGTGGCTGAATACAGCTGGCTCAGCAAAAGTATGTATCTCTCTTCTTAGTATGCTACTCACACACAGACAATCCTGAATGTATAGTATACTAATGGAAGTACAATGAGCTAATAAGTAATATGAAAGGATTCAAACGTAGAAAATAAAAAATAAGTACATTAAACGCTTGACCTCAATGTTTATTTGAATATTCCATTCATTTCATGAAAGCTTCACCAATTCTAGAATCCCAATCTCCAATTAAGACTCTGCCAGATTCTACATTACATGACATTACATGACGTGTCAATCTAAAGTAGAGCACCGGCTCATCACATGTACTTTAACTAAATCCCTCTGCGGTATTCATCTCAGTCCCCAGATCTGATCCTCTGCTTTTTGCTTAATATGAGTGGGTCTGAAAATAGCGCCAGATTAGTGCTGTGTGTGCTCAGAGACAGAGTAGTACTCTGGGTTGGGCACGGCGTGTTATGACAGGTTGGTGACTGGGTGGCTGGATGGGTTGTGTCCCAAATGGCATCCTATTCCCTATTTAGTGCACTTTTGACCAGTGTCTATAGGGCTCTGGTCAAAAGTAGTGCACTACTGTACATAAGAAATAAGGTGAGAGTTGGGACATACTCTCTGTGTATTTAGGTTGCTGGGATCTAAGGCTACTGAATCATTTCTGGCTTTTATATGATTCTTCCTGATGATTCATGTAGTTGAATTGATTCTCTGGATTTACTGTAGTTAAAGCCAATGGGATTAGCTAACACAGCGGTTTGTTGTTTTAAAGTTTTGAAAATCTCTGAAAAAGTGTTATTTTTAAAAAGTTTGGTTAGTTTTTGATCCCGTGATGCGGTTAGCCTCAGTTGCTTGTACCGCTATATCTGTCCAGGGATACTGCCAACCAAAAGTTTGAAGAGATGCTTGGCGTGGCAGCTAGCCTAGCTACTAACTAGCTCTCAAGCTAGCAAGGTTTCCTTGACAGATTGAACACACGCAGTTATCCCTTGTGGCTGGGACAGCAGATTGTCCCAGGCTTGTGGCTGTCTGAATCCCTGCTGTTTGCTGCTGTTTAAATCTTCCCTGCGACCTGCCCTGTCTTCTGGAACTGCATGGAGTACCAGTATTGGCATGCAATCCTACCATGGCATCCAAAGCTAAAGGTGGGAGTCATGGAGGGGACAGTATTTCTATATCACAGGTGAAGGATCTTTTAAACAAACAAAAAGAGTTTGTTGCAAGCAGTTGTTACAACAATAGGAAAATAGCTTCAAGAGCTTTGTCCAAATACTGATGGACTCAACTAACAAAAGAATAGACGATCTGATCTGAGAGGTCCAGGACCTTCAATAATTGTTTGCAAGGAGAGGATGTCCTGAAAGAAACTTGCAGCAAGATTATTTTTGACCCAACAATCAACTGTACTAGTTGTTTAGGCTCTGGTCTTGTCCCATCTTGATTACTGTCCAGTAATATGGTCAAGTGCAGCGAAGAAGGACTTAGCCGTGCTGCAGCTTGCTTAAAACAGAGCCCTTAACTGCACATACAGAACAAACATCAACAACATGCTTGCCAGTCTTTTCTGGTTGAGGGTTGATGAGAGATTAACTGCTTCTCTTCTAGTTTTATGAAAACTATTATTGTGGTGAAAATTCCAGATGATCTGCATAATCAAATAACATTCAGCTCAGACACCCATACATACCCCACAATACATACCACCAGGGGTCTCTTCTCAGTCCCCAAGTCCAAAACAAATTCCAGGCAACGCACAGTTTTCTACAGAGCCATGATTGCAAATGGCAAATTTACCTTTACAAAACAGATTAAAAACACACTAACACACACATGTATTTTTAATTGTATTGTTTGTATTATATTTTAGCTGCTTTGTTTGTATGTCGTTGTATTTAAAATGTGTGTGACTGTCCTTGTCTATCAGTGTTTTGTTACTTGTCATGTTTTGTGTTTTTTGTGGACCCCAGGAAGAGTAGCTGCTGCTTCTGCAAAAGCTTATGGGCTCACAAATAAACAAATAAACAAACAGTGAGCTCAGCCAGATGTCAGTCTGTACCAACTACAAAGGCTTTATGATCGTGTGAAAAATGTGTGTTATGTATACGGCTCGTGGACTGTGGGATGGGAACTAGAGTTGGATGATTTGAGGACACACTATAAAACTGAGGAAAACATGACTTCATTCTGATTACACAATAAACTATGATTTCAACGCCACTTATGAGGTTCACTGGTGTTCACTTTCATCAAACTACCAATACGTGTATTTAACATACATTTTGCATCATTAGAGAATATTATATTGTGTCCTTTGCTATTGAAACACTATACATTTACTTTTCAAATCTCCACCTAGTGTTTCTAAATGAGTTCCTCTTCTTCCCCATGCAGTGGCCAATGGAGGGCCTCCGTCCTCCTCCCAGGGCTCTGACTCTTACTCCTCGGCCTCCTCCCTGTCTTCCACCCCCCTCAGCTCCCTTAGTGGTCTCTCCCAGGTCCTCTTCCCACCCGCCTTTGGCTCTGACATGGTGGACGTCTGCATCTCCACTGAGGACCGCTCTCGCCGCACCAGCAATTCCGAACGCACCGCAGAGACCGCCATGCAGACTGACCTACACCCCCCCTTGGATTCTAACGCGTCCCCTTTGCCTAATGGAAGGCTGGTTGCCATGGAAACCAGCCGGACGCTAGGCGCCACTGTGTTTTTGAAGGACACACCAATTCGGGGGAAAGGAGAGGGTCCTGTGGAAAGGGGAGGGGCTGGAGATGGGGGAAGGGGCAAAAGGGGGATGTTGTCACCAGGGGAACAGGACGTGGCGCAGGACTCCCCGAAAACGGCGGTGCTTATGGCCCTGAGCAGACCGAGAAAGCCCATCAGACGATCCCAGAGCCATATCACAGTTACAGGTGAGGAGCAAAACTATGATCAGTTCATGTAAATAGTTCCCAGTCCACAGCGTATGATCCGCATGAAATCGAAAGGCCTAAGAGAACAGAGGCCAAAGAATGATAAATGGGAAATACACTGTTTTCAAAGAGCAGTTTTTGGTGTGTATCCCTCCCTCCTGTTTTTGATACATGAATAGGCATACCTGTATATCTAATCCTAACCCAGAGCAACTATCTCCTTCGCCACACTAGAGTTACCCAGAGTTCAGTTCAGTGCCTGTGGCTGTGGGTGCCTCTGGGTAACGAGATACGCCCTCTGAGCTTTAGGGAGATCCCCTCTGAGCTGGAGTCTGATGACCTGCACACGACTCCACTGGCCCTCCAGTCACCAGGAAGTCAACGAAAACAACACCTGAAGCCTTTTTCACTCTACAGGGCCAACCCGAACCAAACTGTGCTGGTCAGGATATTTTCATTTCACATTGTCCTTTCCAGCATGGTTTCAGAACTATGGTGTATGCTTATCCAGGCCAGCATTGCGCAGCTCGACTTGGCTCGATAGTGTGAATCAGGCATTACTGTCTGAGGGTGAATTTCAATAGTCTATGCTCTCCTCTCCTTCAACTGCACTGTTCTGAAAACAAAGAAAAGGTGAAAGCAGTGGTGATACCTACAGTAACAGGTATTTGATTTCACCCGATGGTTACTTTATGCAGATGATGGAAAGGACATAAAGAAAGTCACTTCAGACTATTGAGATGCACCCCGAGTCATACTTTTGTTAATGTTATCCAGATGACTGCGGCAGAGCTTTCAAAAATAACAGTGAATGTAACCATCTGTGTACAATACATCAATATTACCGGGTTGTTGCCTACTAGGAATGATTTACTGGAGAGGGCAGAGAATGTGACTGGATGAGAGATGAACAGTCTTTAACCTCTTACTGAAGAGTGTATCATCCACTTTTATTGGCCAGTGTGAGCATAGAACCATGCAAAGTCTAATGAATTATACTTTGAAATAACAAACACATACAATTATTTTTGTAATTTTTCTCTGTAAACCCCAATCTGGCAAAGGTACATCCACAAGCAAATTTAACAAAGACCCGTAACAAAGAGATGACTTGTAACAAATGGGCTTTTCACATGGTAGTATTTGATTTAATTTAGTCAATTTACTTTAAAGGTGAATATGCAGAAATCGTGCTGGCCATTTCCTGGTTGATAAAATTTATATTTTTTATTTTTTACTTTATTTATCGATTTTCAGATATAACAACAAAAACAGTACAACCGCAACCCCTCATTCTCCCATCCATCCATCCATCCATCCATCCATCCATCCATCCATCCATCCATCCATCCATCCATCCATCCATCCATCCATCCATCCATCCATCCATCCATCCATCCATCCATCCATCCCCTCCCTCTCTCCCTCCCTCCCTCCCTCCCTCCCTCCCTCCCTCCCTCCCTCCCTCCCAACCACCCACCCATCAAGGCATCTATAAAAAATAAGTTAAATAGGAAAGAAAAGCAGAATCAAACAGTAATAGAGACAAAAACAATGGGGGGAAAAAGTTATATAAAAATTATCAGCACAAATGACCACTAGAACAGACATGACTGCTTACCGAACTATGCAAGTGGGGACTAGATTATGTCTAACTTTTGTTGGGACCCAAGCACAGTGTACCTAACCTTCTCCAGAGGCAGAGATGACATCACTTCCTTAACCCACTGCATAAAGGAGGGCGGCTTTGCAGACTTCCTGTGAAAGAGGACAAGGCGGCGAGCTAACAGAGTGGCAAATGCGAAAGCGTGGTAGCATTCTGGTCTAGGGGAAGTTCCCCAATAATGTCAGTGACCGGGTTGGGGCTAACAGTTGTATTACACATATGTGAGAATGTCTCAAAAATGGGGTCCCAGAGGTCACTCAAAGATTGGCATGACCAAAACGTGTGTCCCACAGTCGCTGCATCTCAAACACTTGGGGTCAACATTTGGGTATATTTTTGCCAATCTGTCATTTGAGTAATGGAGACTGTGCAAAACCTTAAACTGAAGAAGCCCATGCCTTATTCAAAATGATAATGTGTGGATACACTCAATACTTTGTTGCCATATATCATCGGGTAGCTCGCCACCTATGTCTTGCTTGCTCCCATGCAGATTTTGTATTTGCAAAGAAAGGCGGATTAATGGTCTGTATTATGTTGTATAATCTCCAGATTGTGCCCTTCAGATAAGGGTTAAGATCTAAGCACCTCTCGACTGGACACTTAGGCTAAGCACCTCTCGACTGGACACTTAGGCTAAGCACCTCTCGACTGGACACGAGACAGTGGGCTCCATTGTAAATTAATCTAAATGTTTTTTGGCAAAGCTGTGAGTTTGCAGGTATCTAAAAATGTGTTGGGTATTGGGAATATTATGGTCAACCCTCAGAGTATTGAATGAGACCTATGTGTTATCAACAAATAGGTCACAAAAATAACACCAGATCTCTCCTGTGTCAGAACTGGAATGCCGTGTCAATCTGTGACCCTGGGAAGAGATGATTAAATGTTAATGGAGAGCAGCCGCTTGCTTGTTTAAGTATAAAGTGACTTTGGAATTGGGACCAGATTTTAAGGGAGGGTTGCTAAAATTCTAAAAGTTCGCCTAATTTCAGTTCATGTGACTAAACAAGCAATGTATAGTGTAGAGAATCAATGTACATTCTAAACCGCTGGGAAGTATATTGTCAATAACCAAAATTGTACCACCTGGTACGGCAACGGCACTGCACTGCCTTCACAGGAAGGCCCAAAAGATCATCAAGGACAACAACCACCCGAGCCACTGCATGTTCACCCCGCTATTATCCAGAAGGTGAGGTCAGTACAGGTGCATCAAAGCTTGGACCAAGAGACTGAAAAACATCTTCTATGTCAAGGCCATCAGACTGTTAAATAGCCATCAATAACACATTAGAGGCTGCTGAATAGAACACTAGTCACTTTAATAATGTTTACATATCTGTATTCTGTTCTACTGTATCTTAGTCTGTGCCGATCTGACATTGCTCGTCTATATATTTATACTATCATTCAAAGTTCACTTAGAAATGTCCTTGTTTTTGAAAGAAAAGCAAAAAATTGTCCATTTAAAATAACATCAAATTGATCAGAAATACAGTGTAGACATTGTTAATGTTGTAAATGACTTTGTAGCTGGAAACGGCAGATTTCTTTAATGGAATATCTACATACAATAGGTGTACAGAGGCCCATTATCAGAAACCATCTCCTGTGTTCCAATGGCACATTGTGCTAAATTATCCAAGTTTATAATTTTAAAAGGCTAATTGACCATTAGAAAACCATTTTGTAATTATGTTAACACAGCTGAAATGTGTTGTTCTGATTAAAGAAGCAATAAAACTGGCCTTTAGACAAGTTGAGTATCTGGAGCATCAGCATTTGTAGGTTCAATTACAGGCTCAAAATAGCCAGAAACAAAGACATTTCTTCTGAAACTCATCCGTCTATTATTTTTCTGAGAAATTAAGGCTAACATAGTCTTCAAACATAGTCTGGGACAGTTGTGGAATGCGATAGATCCCAAATTAATACAACCACTAGCATAAAAAAAAACGCTTTATGCAATGTGGCTGACATAACAGATCAGAACATTTAGCTTGAAATGTTTCCAAACTATTAGGCTAATTCTTCACATTATGAGCACAGCAATGCGCACATGGTAGTAGGCTATAAGCGGAATGTTCCATTAGCAGAAAATACCATTATCAAAAGTGACCACAAAAGCAATTATGCATGTTATGCTTTTATTATAAAGGTGCATTTTTGTGAAGAAAATGTGTCAGATCTCTCCAAGGAGATGTAGGTGTGGAGTCAGGCGCAGGAGAAACAAGTTCCAAAGAAAAGGGTGTTTTATTTAACTAGCTCAAAAAACAACAGGACACCGGACTACAGTAATAGCCACGAAAACCCCACTCAGACTCAGTCCAGGGAAAAACCACCTGTAAAACACGAGCTAATAAAACGAAACCCAAACTCACTGACAGTTCAAACGAAAACAATCCCGCACAAAACACCAAAAGAAATGTCAAATTAAATACCCCCCCTAATTAACCAAATTGAAACCAGGTGAAACACAAAACAGACATAACCAAAAGAAAAGGAAAAAGGATCGGTGGCAGCTAGTAGACCTGCGACGACGACCGCCGAGCGCCGCCCGAACTGGGAGAGGAGCCAACTTCGGTGGAAGTCGTGACAAAATGATCTATCCCAAACTTTACTCAACCGCTGCTTATGTATGCCAGTTTGCTCTACACCACTTGTAAAGCGGATTATTGAGCTTTATTATATTAAGAAGTTATTTGGCCACTTCAGTTGTGATACAAACCTTGTCAAAACCATATAGGCCTATCAGCTAGGCTACATGAGGTGTGCAACTATGATTTGAAAAAGTCGCAAAAAAAGCATTGTTTCTTATGCTTGGCATCATTCACAAGTGATAATATAATTCACAAGTGATAGGCTAATATTGTCACCCATCAGACTATTCCTGATTTAATCTTGTCTTTACATATACTAAATAATATGTGTGACATTTTTTTTGATTCAGAATGGACCATTATCATGCACCTGCACTGAAACTGGCAATACATGTCATCTATGCACTTGAATATATCGAATGGAGGACGGTAGGCTATGCTCATGTTGTAAATATAAGCAATGTGCTTAATATTAGGAAAGGTGAGAAATAAATATAGTAGACCTAGCCTATAGAAAGCTGATTGGATCCTCCTCTTTTTAGTAGATGCCATTACTCTGTTTTCTCGCGCAAATGCATAGCCTATAGAAATGTTGTGCAACATGAGCTCATGGGCTCTCATGAAGTGTTTGATTAGATTTCCGATTACATTTGCATTGACATCAGAGTGATTAGAGGGACAATAGAGTGCTGAGGACCAGCAGTTAGCAAGTTTGGTAGGCTATTAATCTTGGGGCTAGGTGTCCCACTAGCGGGATTAAAGCCGACAACATCCGGTGAAATTGGAGGGCGCACAATTCAAATAAATATTTGTAATATTAAACATTAATGAACATACAAGTGTCTTATATCATTTAAAAGCTTATCTTCTTGTTAATCAGATTTTCAAAAAGGCTTCATGGCGAAAACATACCTTGCGATTATCTGAGGACAGCGCCCCATTTCATCATATTTTTCAACCAGCACAGGCTTCACAAAATCACAAATAGCGATTAAATAAATCACTTACCTTTGAATATCTTCCTCTGTTTGCAATCCCAAGGGTCCCAGATACAACATGAATGATTGTTTTGTTCAATAAAATCCTTATTTATATGCCAAAAAGCCAGTTTAGTTGGCACCATTGATTTCAGTAATCCACTCGCTCAACATGCAGACAAAAGAGTCCAAAAAGCTACCGGTAAACTTTGTCCAAACAAATCAAACAATGGAAATAAACTGTAATGTTTAACACAGAAAATACTATGTTCAATAGGAAAGGAAAATTCGTAAGCGCACGCCTTCGCCCTCCTTGAAAGACTGATTTGGTCCAGGTGCTCTCCCAGCAAAAACTCCAAATACTTGTTTGTTTTTCAAAAAAGAAGCCTGAAACCTTGAATAAAGACTGTTGACATCTAGTGAAAGCCATAGGAATTGCAATTTGGGTGACGGACATTGGGGTTTCCAACAGGTGTCCATAATAAGAGCCTGGGAGCTGAAAAAAATAATTCTAGTTGGATTTTCTTGGGATTTTCGCCTGCCCTATCAATTCTGTTATAGTCTCAGACATTATGACAGACAACTGTTTAAGAACCGTTTAAGAAACATCACAGTGTTTTCTATCCAATGCTACTAATATTAATATATGCATATCCTGGCTTCTGGGCCTGAGTAACAGGCAGTTTACTTTGGGCACATCAGTCAGGCAGAAATTCAGGATACTGCCCTCTAGCCCTAAAAAGTGACCAGCAGCAGTATCAGAGAGAAGCCTAATTACCGTGACTAAATGGTCACATGGAATTTGACTGCCTTCATGACTCATGACCACCAGTGTGGCGGTAATACAGTCACCGCAACAGCCCTATTCATCAATGTTTGCTTCATTCATGTGACTGACCAATACTGGGTCATTCTTCTTGCTAAACTGAGACCTTGAAACTGCTTCGTTCTCTAAACAAGGGTCTGGGCATACTGCCAAATTCCAGATACTGATAGTGAGGATTTGTCACTTGCATGAACACCGAAATTAGATATTAGAAAAGCACAAACAAAATATTTTCCATCATATTCCCTCCTCTTATCACTCAATCTGTGATAATTACTATTACATTTTATAGGTAAGCCTTAGCTTATAGCTTCTATCATAAGGTTCTATACTTTTATTGAAGTAAGGCAAATCAATACATAAAACCAGACAATTCATAATTTCAAAACCTTCATTCTGGGTTGTATAATTCTCCTTGTAAAACCATGGCTTAAGACATTCACTTCATACAGTTACACACATTATTACACAATTTCATTGATGGATTCTGGCAATGACATTTCCCGCTGGAGCTTTTGTCGTGAGTGTCATGTACTATAGATTTTGCAGCGTGCAGATCTCCACAATCATCCCGATACCTCAAAATCAGTTAAGGGCACAGTTGTCCACCCCCCTCCCATTTCAGTTGTTCCCAATGGCACATGTTAAAAGTGGATGGCCCTTGATAATGTCCCGATTTTCTCTCACCTGAGCCACCACTGTCCTTTACAGTCCATTATGTCTTGTTAATTTTCCTACTAGTACACCAGCAACATGAGAGAAGTTTGGACGGGATCTCTCTCCATGCTCACTCCACGTGGACTCATGTGGAGTGAGCACGGACTCAGGTCGCATGGTAGAAGTGATGAAGGACTATAGTAAACGCCATTGTCACCATTACTTCAGCCGGTTCGAGGGGGTGAGGTTCACACTGTTCTCGGACGATTTATCCCTTCATGCATCTAAATACCATCTGTGGTCACCTTCACCATAACCTCGAGAGAGGACAGACCAGAACAACAGTTTAGTTTAGGGCATTTCTGATTCAGGAAATCCAGAAAAATGATTTATTTTATGACACATTTTTCACTGTATGACAAATTATTACTACTACCAATATTCTTAATACAAATGTCTTAGACAAATGTCAAAGAGAAAAACAACACTGTTGAAACAATTTTTTTCCCTAAAATTGGCTTATACTCCATGGAAATCTCACTGCAGAGTTACAGGGTGAGGAAGTCAGAGGGCCAATCCTTTTTTGTTGAAGCAAGACAAAAACAAAGTAAACAAACAACAGCAATATACTTCTGGTAATGCCCCCTTTGGACACATGACTTACATCGTGATTCATGCATCCCCAAAAAACAACACTGCCTGTTAAATCAAAATAACAAATAGAATTAGAATTACAACCCGTAATGACTCCATCTTAACTTAATTGTATCCCATATGGTAATTCAAGGAATAGTAAAAAAGACTAGAGACAGGTGTCCCATATTCAGGGGCAGTGGTCACTCTCTCTCTTTCTCTTGTTCCCGAATCACACACAGGACTGTTGATAAATTCTAAACTTATTCCTAATTTTGCATACCCACAGCCCATTTAAATCTCACCCAATGGCTCTAGTCTTTCTAGCGAGGGTGATCAGGTCTCGCCAGGAAGTTAGAACAGAGGTCATTCAAGCCCATTAAGTGATTGTTTGTTTCCCTGTACCTCAGACATGATTGAAAGATATTTCAAACATTTTGTGTATCTGATTTACATTGGGTTTTTCAGTACATTTCTTATGAAGGTGGGTTGTGTGTGGGTGCTGGCGTGTGTGTGGTAAAAATTGTCGGATGAAAACAAACTAAATGGCCATTGCTTACTTAATTTGGGAGCTACCTCAACAGCTGGATTCGGGCACCTTTACACTGCACAGTACACAGTCTCAATAACTGCTGCCTCAGGAAGCCCCTCAAAGGGAAAGACACAGAACTAATGGAAAACATACAGTGGGGAGAACAGGTATTTGATACACTGCTGATTTTGCAGGTTTTCCTACTTACAAAGCATGTAGAGGTCTGTAATTTTTTATCATAGGTACACTTCAACTGTGAGAGACGGAATCTAAAACAAAAATCCAGAATATCACATTGTATGATTTTTAAATAATTAATTTGCATTTCATTGCATGACATTAGTATTTGATCACCTACCAACCAGTAAGAATTCCCCTACTGTTCTCCACTCATTACCTGTATTAACTGCACCTGTTTGAACTTGTTACCTGTATAAAAGACACCTGTCCACACACTCAATCAAACATACTCCAACCTCTCAACAATGGCCAAGACCAGGGAGCTGTGTAAGGATATCAGAGATACAATTGTAGACCTGCACAAGGCTGGGATGGGCTACAGGACAATAGGCAAGCAGCTTGGTGAGAAGGCAACAACTGTTGGCGCAATTATTAGAAAATGGAAGAAGTTCAAGATGACGGTCAATCACCCTCGGTCTGGGGCTCCATGCAAGATCTCACCTCGTGAGGCATCAATGATCATGAGGAAGGTGAGGTATCAACCCAGAACTACACGGCAGGACCTGGTCAATGACTTGAAGAGAGCTGGGACAGTCTCAAAGAAAACCATTAGTAACACGCTACGCCATCATGGATTAAAATCCTGCAGCGCACGCAAGGTCCCCCTGCTCAAGTCAGCGCATGTCCAGGCCTGTCTGAAGTTTGCCAATGACCATCTGGATGATCCAGAGGAGGAATGGGAGAAGGTCATGTGGTCTGTTGAGACAAAAATAGAGCTTTTTGGTCTAAACTCCACTCGCCGTGTTTGGAGGAAGAAGAAGGATGAGTACAACCCCAAGAACACCATCCCAACCGTGAAGCATGGAGGTGGAAACATCATTCTTTGGGGATGCTTTTCTGCAAAGGGGACAGGACGACTGCACCGGATTGAGGGGAGGATGGATGGGGCCATGTATCGCGAGATCTTAGCCAACAACCTCCTTCCCTCAGTAAGAGTTTTGAAGATGGGTCGTGGCTGGGTCTTCCAGCATGATAACGACCCGAAACACACAGCCAGGGCAACTAAGGAGTGGCTCCGTAAGAAGCATCTCAAGGTCCTGGAGTGGCCTAGCCAGTCTCCGAGTCTGAACCCAATAGAAAAAATTTGCAGGGAACAGAAAGTCCGTATTGCCCAGCGACAGCCCCGAAACCTGAAGGACCTGGAGAAGGTCTGTATGGAGGAGTGGGCCAAAATCCTTGCTGCAGTGTGTGCAAACCTGGTCAAGAATTACAGGAAACATATGATCTCTGTAATTGCAAACAAAGGTTTCTGTACCAAATATTAAGTTCTGCTTTTCTGATGTATCAAATACTTATGTCATGCAATAAAATGCAAATTAATTACTTAAAAATCATACAATGTGATTTTATGGATTTTTGATTTTAGATTCTGTCTCTCACAGTTGAAGTGTACCTATGATCAAAATTACAGACCTCTACATGCTTTGTAAGTAGGAAAACCTGCAAAATCGGCAGTGTATCAAATACCTGTTCTCCCCACTGTATAAAAAAAGACTTGGTTGTGGACATTCCATACGTCCTGGAAGAGTTTTCTGCATCTTGGGCATGAAGTCTTGATAAACCCATGCACATTCAGAATTATACTTCAGACACATCAGATGATACAGTGTCCCGTCAAGCTGAATAGGCACCTTTTAAAGTAAACAGCCCCAGAGCTCCTCTCTTGTAATCATTGTCATTTTGACCTGTTGCATTCACATACAGTTCTGTACAAACTGTCCCTGGTACATAAACTAGTCAAAATATGAAACCTGCTAGGACCTTCAAAAGGTTGGTGCAGGATTATCTGCTCAATATTCATTACTAAAAACATTTACTTGGATCTACTTATTCTGGACACAATTCCATGTAATGGAAACAGATTATTGTTTTAGATGACATGACTTACTTAAATCAATGGACACAGTTCTATGTAATGGAAACAGATTATTGTGTTTTATGAAATTACCTTCTTACTTAAATCACTGGTGCCTCTCAAACTATAGAACTGAGTAATAATAATTGGAAATTGTCAAAAACGTGTCTTATTCAATTAATTATTCATACCTCTGTCACAAATTTCTCCACTGTGTCCCTTACAGCCTGTTTGAGTTCATTGTTTACTGGTGGCTATCTATTGTTCCACAGGAAGCTTATCTCTAACCCAAACACCAGACAGCGGCCTCTAATTTAATATCAGTACCAATGCTCAATCCTTCTGTTCGTCATGTGACCTTGTATTGAAACATTCACTTCTTCAAATTACTAAGACATTGCATTATTAGAGTGCTATCTGAAAGCCAATTACCATTCACTTTGTTACTTTCACTAGTCTCCATATCCGTTTCCCTCAACTTGGACTCCCTTCCCAATAGGAAAACCTTCTCAATCTTATACACTCTGATCACACTTTATGTTTCATACTTATTAAATGTCCATTATTTCAAAATGTATTACCAGTGAGGTGAAAATGTCATAATAGTTTCTAGTTGTATTGGTTACGGGTAAGTCAAGTCCCGTACAATGCTTTAACCTTATCTTTATCACATGATCCGTGATGGACCCTGAACATTTCTCAGAATACTTTTTTACTTTACACCACTTACCTACGTCTATGAGTGGGTGTGCAAGTTGATTATTATTATTTATATTGTTACTTGATCATCTCTAGTAAACCATTCCAATCAGTATTATGTTACTTTATCTCTAGTAACCCATTATACATGTGTGTTACATCACAAATTCCTCCTCTACACCAGTGTTCCAGTCCTACAGGGGTTTAAATATTCACTCTAGTGTTCTATTTAACAGCATATTCAGAATAATACTCTCTTCTTTCGTATCTCCACACAGAATCCCTATTTAACATTATACATCTTTAGTTATTCACGTCCACACCACCTACAACGATCACAGCGCAGCAGCCCGAGAGGTACACATATCATGTTCTCGAGGAAATTTCAGTGTCCGTGGGCATCAATGAACTTCATTGTCTCCAGCCCTTATCCATCTCAGCTGTTGCCCTCAAACATTTCAATGGCTTATCGTGTCAGTGCTCACTACCTGTAGATCGATGGGCGGTGGTGTTCACTATATGTATCTTCAATGGTTCCTTGTGGTTTCTCGACCACATAGACACGACTCTTATACATGCCTACAGACAATTGTCAGTGGGGCCTCCTGCCCTCACTCTAGCCTTCTCCTAAGACTAGCTTGACGCTACTTCCTATACATTTATAATAACCGTAGATAACGTAATAGATTGGAAAACTCAGCTAATAGAACTGGTTGGGGAATTCATTCAGACACGCACAGTAATCTCCCATATTACCTCTTTCACACCCAAGCTAGTCCCCTGACAGCTCCCATTCACTCAGTACTTAATAGTCTTACTATCCTAATTTCACTCCTTTTATTATCCAAATTTCAATCAGCTTAACACGTCCTTTCACACTCACACAACTTTCACATCCACATTCACTTAGTACTATTCCCAAACACACTCAGTAATCTCCCTTATTACTCCATGTACCTCTTCAATTATTCTCTTGTCGTTACTTCCTATGCAACATACAGTGGGGAGAACAAGTATTTGTTACACTGCCGATTTTGCAGGTTTTCCTACTTACAAAGCATGTAGAGGTCTGTAATTTTTATCATAGGTACACTTCAACTGTGAGAGACGGAATCTAAAATCAAAAATCTAAATTCAAAAATCCTGAAAATCACATTGTATGATTTTTAAGTAATTAATTTGCATTTTATTGCATGGCATAAGTATTTGATACATCAGAAAAGCCGAACTTAATATGTGGTACAGAAATCTTTGTTTGCAATTACAGAGATCATTCGTTTCCTGTAGTTCTTAACCAGGTTTGCACACACTGCAGCAGGGATTTTGGCCCACTCCTCCATACAGACCTTCTCCAGATCCTTCAGGTTTCGGGACTGTAGCTGGGCAATACGGACTATATCTCCTATACATATAGAATAGCACCTTGTGTTAGTCACTGCAGAACACGTACTGTAGACACTTCTCTTATAAATGCCTACAGACAGCTGTCAGCGGGGCTTTCCATGGTACCGTTACTTGCTCTCGCTGTAGTCTTCTCTCTAAGTCTGTCATATGTAGCACCACCACGGTTCTTCCATAGTCTCTACAGTATCTATGTTCATTATAGTATCTATAGTCTCGCGTCTCTATAGTCTCTGTGTCTATAGTCTTGCCGCATACATGTAGAATGACAGACGCACTTTCCCACATTATTATGCACATTTCAATCAGCTTACTATCGGAATTTCAGTCACTTAACTAATATTCCTTAACATCCAAATTTCATTATTTTAATATCCAGATTTCAATCAGCTTAATACTTTCCACACACACAATATTCACATAAATATTCACTATACTCACACATCTCACATCCACATTCACTTCATGCTATTACTTGACTTAAGACTAGTGGTACCCTCCTCCATTTTGATGTTTCGTTTTATTGATTTTATTATAGGAAAAAACTAATTTTATACAAATTCATTTAAATTGACTTAAATCAGTTGCCGTGTCCCTCAATTGTTTGCGGATGTTGTGTCTCCTCCAGGCAGCTCACAGTTTTTGGTCAGAAGGGAATTTTCCTCAAGCTTCATAAAATGCGCCATTGGTTTTCCTTGCAGACCCCCACTGGAAAGCTCCACATGCAGAATCAATCATCCTGATCATTGATGCCAAATTGTCGTGGAAATTACCACCAGGGACACTCAAAGTCAATCTTGAATGAATCATCCTTTATTATCAGCGCGCTGGAGAGTTTCCAACCAACTCAATGCACCAAGTACAGATGTCAATCAGGAGCTCCACCTGGGGTAGTCCCGTTAGTTCTCTTATATACAGACAAGTTATATTTGCAGGATTTTGCTTATTCATCACTCATAATTAATTAATCATTAAAGTTTGCTTCATTCATGTGACCGACCAATACTGGGTCATGCATGTGACAGACCAAGACCTCACAAGGTTTCTTCTCTAAGCTGAGACCTTGAAACCGAGATTTTTTGTTCTCAAGACAATGGTCTGGGCGTACTGCCAAATTACAGATACTGATAGCGAGGAGTCGTTCAGTCACTTGCATGAATGCAGAAATTGGTTATTAGAAAAGCAAAAACATAGGGCATCTATGTAACTATGATAGAAGCCCTATGTCCAACCAGCTCTCATAGTCTCATGTCAGAATTCGATGTTCATCCATGTTGAAGTTGTTACAAAGTGTTTAAAGTTAAGTTCAGGCATTAACTCCAGAATCTTAAGTTTAGTGGTTAAGTGATTCCAAATGGTTAAGGTAAGAGTTAAGGTTTGGGATAGGATTAAAACCCAAATCCCCAAAATATATTGTATTACTGGATTTTAACTTTCAACCTTTGGAATCAGAGGCAGATGATTACAACCATTTGCCATTCCCATCCACAACACCTGAAAGAAAAACCCAACTTGAAGGTAACAGCGCTCACTGTTGCCCCTAGTGGCTGGTTTCCACGTCATCTCCCGACATCCTCAGACATGGATGGATGTCGAATACTGACTTGTATCATGGGTGACCAGGCTTTCTGTCAGTTTTCCCTGACCTAAGGCCCACACCAAAGTTTCCTGGGGATTGCAGGGCCTTACTTGATTTGACCATTCCCCCTAACCACCAAAGGACAAGCAACAGCTGCAGAAGAAGTGAAGAGTAGGCAGAGTGCTAGTCACGTCAGATCTAGTATTCAAACTCAACCGTATCAAATAAATTAATACAGTATATTATGATGTCACTTCATGAGGTGGTGCATTAACCTTGATCTCTATCTATGCTGCTCCCTCAGAGGACAAGCAGAAGAAGAAGAAGCAGGGAAAGGAGAAGAGTGCAGGAGAGAGAGAGGGCAGCAAGACCCTGCAGCGCTCCAAGACCTTCGTCAGCCTCCTTTTTAAGAGAGATGCACGGAGAGACATGTCCAGGAACAGGAGAGAGAGAGACACATCACGGGACAGTAGAGAGACAGGGACAGGGGACTCCCACAGGGGTCGATTTAAATCACCCTCCCACCATGCTGACAAGGGTGAGAGGACCAAGATACACTGGCACAACTTTATAAAAAGATACATCCTACATTCACTTGGACAACCACACAAACACATGAATGCATGCATGTTAGCAATCAGACACACAAAAGCACCAGTCCTTCCATCTCAGACTGGAGACCTTCACGCCCATATCCCTGTTCAACCCTGACCATAGCCACGACCCTAACCCTAACCCTAGCTTAATGCCCAGATCCCGGTTCAACCCTAACCATAGCCTCGACCCAACCCTAGCTTCATGCCCACATCCCGGTTTAACCCTAACCATAGCCTCAACCCTAACTCTCAACCACAACCCTAACACTAACCTCACTGTGCAACCCAAGGTTTGATACCAGCACAAACAGAAACCCTCTTTAACCTAACCCCACTGGCTATTACCCTTACCTCTACCAACTCGCTAGCGTCGCTAAACAGATGTCTCCTAATCACTCTCTAGCATTTTACTAGCATTTACTACTACTCACTCAGTAGCTCTGTAATTTTGTGGTTCAGAGAACAAGCACATTTTCTGTCGCTGTGTTATTTGACCAATGTCAACGTTCATTGTGTGATCATGTTGTTCTATATATCCCCGGATATCTGTCCCCCTGACTCCCTAGATAAAGAGAGGGGTCGTCCGTTCCAGCTGTTGACGTCTCCAAGGGAGACCCGTGCTGGGTTGAAGGACAGCAGCCCCCTGCTTCACCCTGATACCCTGGGAGAAGTGGAGAACATGGCCAGGAAACTGCTCAGTCAGGACGAGGTCACTGCAGTCATGAGACACTGTAAGCGGGTGAGTCACTGAGCCAAAATGTCAGACTGAGTGAAACACTGTAAATGAGGACTGTTCTGAGCTGTAATGGCTAATGGAGACATTTTAAGAGTAAATTCTGAACCAAAATGGCAGACTGAGACACTCGGAGAGGGAAAATGCTGAGCTGTAATGACTGTCATAAGACAATGCAGGTAAGTGAGTTCCTGAAACAAAACAGCATATTGAGTGAGACACTGCAGAGCTACTGAGCCGGAATGGCTGTCTGAAACAGTGCAAGGGCCAATCCAGAAACAATTCCTTGCCCCTCTTCCTAGACCCTACCACTTTGATGTCCGTAGAAATGAAAGATATCAGACATACAGAAACAGAAACAAAAATAACAAAGCAAGATAATAACATTATTTCAATCAGGCACTTGTGTGTGATGCGGGGCTGGATTTAAAAAAAAAAAATTATTTCACCTTTATTTAACCAGGTAGGCTAGTTGAGAACAAGTTCTCATTTGCAACTGCGACCTGGCCAAGATAAAGCATAGCAGTATGAGCAGACAACACAGAGTTACACATGGAGTAAACAATTAACAAGTCAATAACACAGTAGAAAACAAAGGGGGAGTCTATATAGAATGTGTGCAAAAGGCATGAGGAGGTAGGCGAATAATTACAATTTTGCAGATTAACACTGGAGTGATAAATGATCAGATGGTCATGTACAGGTAGAGATATGGATACGGGGCGGGATGTCACGAAATGGTCCCTTGAAGTCGTCAGGACATTGAGTTATGGTCCCCTAGAGGTTCTGTCTACAGTAGTTCCCTGTTGGTGCTGGGGTCGTCCCTGAGGACGCTTTTAAGACTTTCTTGGTACGTTGTGTCATGGCCCCCCGAGGACGTTTTGTCTTGTTCCCGGTTCGTCCCGGGTATGTTTTTTCGTTGCATAGAAACGCCCCCCCCCCCCCCCCAATTAAAAAAAAAAGTTCTACCCAGGGCACACACACCCTTGTTACTGTTCCCAAGCCCATCAAGGCCCTGATTGGTGAACTGCTGATCCAGTCACAGCTCGCTGTCTTTTGACAATGAAAGCTTCTAACTTACACATTTGACACACTTGTGTAAGTTTATTCATACAGTAATTGAATATTATTATTTTATATTCTGAAAAAATAGCAACCGTGTTCTGTGTATGTTTGGTGTGACATTGATGGGAATATTCTCCCAGCCCTCAGAAAATTAGACACAGGAGTGTTCTTGCAATGTTCCAATGAAACATGTCTAACATGTTATATTCTGAGAACAGTCAGTGAATGTTTGGTTTTGTTTGACATTAAGGGAATGTTCTTCTAACTTTAACACCAAAACATGTTGAATAGTTTCTTAGGAGGTTTTAACTAACATACATAGAATGTTCCCCCAACTAACGGAAAACTGGACACTCCAACATCAGGGGAACATTACAGGTAACACAATAAAAACTTTATCTCCCTAGAATTGTTAGCTGGGATGAGCCTGTCTAGTGGATTTAAGCAACGTTCGGACACGTCTTTCTGGCAGCCTTCATGGCAGGGATCAGTTATTTTTGCCTCTGGCGCACAGCTTGGTTCCTCTCAATTTCAGACATACAGTACCTACCACTTTCGGAGCAGCTAACAGTGAACCATAGTACCCATAGTACCCATAGTACTGTAGACTGATGAGTTTCATGTAAAGTATGGTTTCCTGTGTGTGTCTGAATGTCTGACAATGATCGGTGTGTCCGCCGGCGTCTCAGACAAAAGACAGATTTTCCCCGTCATTTATAGATGTAGGATCTTCATTTGAGCCAGTTTGCGACAGCAGAAAAATAATCCTGCAGCAACAGGAAATGTGAATTATTGTGTGGATTATAATTAATGGACATTTTTGTAGGGGTTGATACATACATTTTTCGTTAGGGCAAATCAAGTCTGAAACTCAAATACACTACAAGTTGAATTTCCTATCTGCAACAAAATAGTGATGAAATTAAGACCCAACATCTGTATGACAAGGGTCAAATATCGGCCATCATCTGATCTCGCTCTCCCAGTCTAGTGATATTTTTTGCATTTTTTTTGTTAAAGGGTTAGCGATATGTGTCTGATATTGTATGTATGTTTTTAAATAAACAATGCTTCTGATGGAGCTCCTCTCTTTCTCTCTCTCTCCCTCTATCCGTCACACTCACTCGCTCTACTCCTCACACCAAAATGGTCAACTCCTCAGCTTTTCCTTCAGAACGCTGCATAAGCTATCAGGGTGGCATCATCTGTATCTTGTCTCAAATCCACACACGTGCATAGCGGGTAGAGGGAAGGGAATAGAGGCTTGACCTAGGGTTACATTTTTTAAGATGAATACTGTGAATCTTCTCTCACCTGTCCAGTTGTTTCAGATGTAGGAAAGGAAAACAACATTATTTATTAGAGACTATTAAGATGAACCCTCTCTCTTTCTCTCTCTATCTGTATCAGTTTATGTTGGAGTGTGTGGTGGAGGATCTAGTACACCCTCTACTGGCCATACTGGACCGACCTGAGAAACTACTACTGATACGAGAGATCAGGTGTGTGTGTGTGCACGCGTATGTCCGTCCGTCCATGCGTGTGTTTACATGTGGGATGTTTGTGTGTGTGTGTGTGTGTGTGCTGTATGCTAGTGTGGTTAATGTACTCCATGGTGTGTCACTATTACTGATACGACAAAGCAGGTGTGTGTGTGTGTGTCTGCATGTGTAGTTCCTCTCACCAATCCTCTCTCTGTGTCTTTCCAGGATGCTGATCCCTCCTACAGAGCTGGGCCGTTTTGACAGTATTGTCATGCCCTTTGAACTGGAGGCCTACGACATACTGAAGAGCCGCTCATGTAAGAACATCAAAAATATCCGGGGCGGCAGTCTGTTTCTGCTCTAGTGCTAACTCCTTATAGAAGAGGCAGGTGGCAGCGGGAGGAGGTAGGGAACTGGTCTGTCTGCCCAATATAAAGGATCAAAACTGGCAGAGGAACAAAAATAGCATAAATAGGAAAGTACAGTTGAAGACATTTATGTTGCAGTCATTTAAACTGGTTTTTCAACGACTCCACAAATTTCTTGTTAACAAACTATAGTTTTGGCAAGTCGGTTAGGACATCTACTTCGTGCATGACACAAGTAATTTTTCCAACAATTGTTTACAGACAAATTATTTCACGTATAATTCACTTTATCACAATTCCAGTGGGTCAGAAGTTTACATACACTAAGTTGGGTGTGCCTTTAAACAGCTTGGAAAATTCCAGAAAATCATGTCATGGCTTTAGAAGCTTCTAATAGGCTAATTGACAAAATTTGAGTCAATTGGAAGGGTACGTGTGGATGTATTTCAAGGCCTACTTTCAAACTCAGTGCCTCTTTGCTTGACATCGTGGGAAAATCAAAAGAAATCAGCTAAGACCTCATAAAAAACATTGTAGGCCTTCACAAGTCTGGTTCATCCTTGGGAGCAATTTCCAAATGCCTGAAGGTACCTGTTAATCTGTACAAACAATAGTACACAAGTATAAACACCATGGGACCACGCAGCCGTCATACCACTCAGGAAAGAGACACGTTCTGTCTCCTAGAGATGAATGTACTTTGGTGCAAAAAGTGCAAATCAATCTCAGAACAACAGCAAAGGACATTGTGAAGATGCTGGATGCTGAAAACGAGTCCTATATCGACATAACCTGAAAGGCCGCTCAGCAAGGAAGAAGCCACTGCTCCAAAACTGCCATAAAAAAGACAGGCAACCGTTTGCAACTGCACATGTGGACAAATATCATACTTTTTGGAGAAATGTCCTCTGGTCTGATGAAACAAAAATAGAACTGTTTGGCCATAATGACCATTGTTATGTTTGGAGGGAAAGGGGGGGGCTTGCAAGCCGAAGAACACCATCCCAACCATGAAGCATGGGGGTGGCAGCATCATGTTGTGGGGGTGCTTTGCTGCAGGAGGGACTGGTGCACTTCACAAAATAGATGGCATCATGAGGAGGAAAATTATGTGGACATATTGAAGCAACATCTCAAGATATCAGTCAGGAAGTTAAAGCTTGGTCGCAAATGGGTCTTCCAAATGGACAATGGCCCCAAGCATACTTCCAAAGCTGTGGCAAAATGGCTTAAGGACAACAAAGTCAATGTATCGGAGTGGCCATCACAAAGCCCTGGCCTCAATCCCATAGAACATTTTTTAGTTTTATGAAAAAGCATGTGCGAGCAAGGAACCTACAAACCTGACTCATTTGCACCAGCTCTGTCAGGAGGAATGGGCCAAAATTCACCCAACTTATTGTGGGAAGCTTGTGGAAGGCTACCCGAAACGTTTGACCCAAGTTAACCAATTTAAAGGCAATGCTACCAAATACTAATTGAGTGTATGTAAACTTCTGACCCACTAGGAATGTGATGCCACCAACAAAATGTTGAATATTTGGGGCATGCAACCATTGCAGCTCTGCAGATTTTGTTGTGAGGATACAGAATCAATATACCATTTGTTCTGGTATTGCCCTCAGGTAGCCTGTTTCTGGTCTCAGGTTCAGGAATGGCTAAAAAAGCATAACATTATTCTAAAATTGACCCTAGAAATAGCATTGTTGAGAGATCTGGAGAGACTTGGTCAGTCAATTGCTAATATACTAATACTCTTAATAACCTGTGGATTCTATTCGATTAGATACATTCAAATTGTACTGTATGTTAAACATCACAGCATAGTTGAAAGATATATGGCTCGTAGAAATCAGAAGAGGGTGGCCAGCAGAGAAAGGTGGGATGGGCAGAGAGAAGCTGAGGGTTGGGATGTGGAACTGGAGACAAGTGGGAGTGGAGTTTCTGACGGTCAAAGATAAATGTCAAAATAAACCCCCCCCCAAAAATATGTTTTGAATGACTGTTATATCCCATGCCTGTTTGCCTCAGGCTGAGGTACAAGCAGGTGCTTGTACGTGTTTACACATGCATTCAAATGCACTCATGTGCACACACTCGGACACATACACATATGTAAATAGCGCCACACATGCACTCAAACACATACAGTCGGCCTTGCTGTTTTGATTTTTGTTGTCCTTGATGTCTTTTGTTTGTTTGCATTGTTGTTTTCCTTAGTTGTTGTCTTTTGTTCATTTTGTTGGTGCATTGGTGGACAGTGGCATGGTGGTGGGAAGGGGTTGGGGGGGAGTGGAGGGAGAGTTTTGTTGGGGGGGGTAATGTTTTGTATTCTAGTATTGTATGTTTATATCTTTGTTGTGTTCTCGTCCTCAGTGAGGTCTCCTGTCCTGCGCTCTCCTCGCAGTGGAACCCCTCGACGACACCTCATCACCCCCATACCAGGTCTCTCTCTCTGTGTGTGTGTGTGTGTGTGTGTGTGTGTGTGTGTGTGTGTGTGTGTGTGTGTGTGTGTATAATGCCCCCTCATTCCCCCATCCCTCCCTCTCTCTCTCTCTCTCTCTCTCTCTCTCTTCACCCACTCTCTTTCTCTAACCGCTCTCCTCTGCCTGATCCCAATAGGATATTATATAACCAGAGAACTTATCCTCCTCCTCCTCATCTCTTCCTGTCTCTTCTTCTTCTCCTCTTTTCATATCTCCTCTCGCCTCCCTCTTTTTCCAGTACATCTCATATCCTGTCTGACTGAAACACCTGCTCAATATCCAATATCCATTTCATACACATGCAGCACACACACAGGGACGGCCCTAGAGTTTTGGTGGTCCCTAAACAAAATGTTGTTGGGGGGCCCCCACCTCGAGGTCAAAACCTTTTAGTGGCCCCCGTCTTGACGGCAGAAAGAAAAAAAGGTATGTTTTAGAGTTCATTTCCAGTAATTCATCACATTTTGCAATGAGGTGCAGAGAAAATGTTGCAGTTTCAAAGCAAGTTTGCTGCAATTTTACACATTTTGCCATGGGTCTGTGGGATAAATTCGCTACATGACAGATCATTTCTTGCAATTCTACACATTTTGGCAAGGGCCGGAGAGAAGATTTAGATATATTCTAACAAATGTATTGAAATTCTACACATTTTGCCATAACCTATGTCATGTTAATATGATATTTGCGTGAGAGTGACTACCAAAATCAATGGGGGACCCCTGGAGGTCAAGGCCCCTGGGCATGTGCTCTTCGAGCTTGGTTGATTACTCAGCCATGATTACTACAAGTTTATATAGCTAGCTAAACTAACTGACAAAAATGTTAGCTGACATGCATGGGTTAATTGAGCTAATTGAGTGACTGCCAGTGACTGACATAACAAAAGAAAAATGGCTGATGCACAACAACATTTTGAAATTGCACATTGTGTATTCTTCTACTTTAACTTTTTAACAGTAAGACCCCGACTGAGATCTTGAGACCCTGGGGTCTAAGCAACCGCTTATGTCGCTTAGGCCCAGCCCCGGCCCTGCACACAAACACACACACACACACACACACACACACACACACACACACACACACACACACACACACACACACACACACACACACACACACACACACACACACACACACACACACACACACACAGGCCTGTGTCAGATGACTTCAGTAGGAAGGCTTGTATTACGTCTCTGTGAGAAACACAAAAGCCAGAGAGGAGCAGTGCCAAGTCATAGACATGCGTGGGCTGACTGCATGGAGCCTTTGAAGCCTTTCTCAAACTAAACCAATTCAAGAGTCAGACACAGTGCATGTGTGTGTGCATACCTTAAAAGCTTCTCAAACTCTCTCTCCATTCAAGAGTAAAAAACGCAGAGGGAAGGCATTTTCTACCGCCGCTACCCCGGCCATCTAGCACTCAGAGGTGAGGGGTTAAGGGGTTGAAAGGTCAGCTGACTCCACCGGGGCGGAAGAAAACGGACATGTCAAACACAGCCAGTGAGTTCTGACAGGTCAGGGTGATGACCTCCGATAGAAATATGCAGATTGGGCCCTTTGGTGAATGGACTCCATTTTGTAAACTCCCACACAGTGTCACTGCCAAACAGACGGTTGACCAGTGCTAGGAAGGTTTAGAACTATAGTACAATACAGTGGGTCTTCTGGGGTTAAAGGGAATGAGTGAGTGTCGGTGTGTGTGTGTGTGTTAATATGTGTGTGATAACATGTACAGTGGGGCAAAAAAGTATTAAGTCAGCCACCAATTGTGCAAGTTCTCCCACTTAAAAAGATGAGAGAAGCCTGTAATTTTCATCATAGGTACACTTCAACTATGACAGACAAAATGAGAAAAAAAATCCAGAAAATCACATTGTACGATTTTTAATGAATTTATTTGCAAATTATGATGGAAAATAAGTATTTGGTCAATAACAAAAGTTTATCTCAATACTTTGTTATATACCCTTGGTTGACAATGACAGAGGTCAAACATTTTTTGTAAGTCTTCACAAGGTGAAGAATTAATTCCTCCATGCAGATCTCCTCTAGAACAGTGATGTTTTGAGTTTGTTGCTGGGCAACACAGACTTTCAACTCCTTCCAAAGATTTTTATGGGGTTGAGATCTGGAGACTGGCTAGGCCACTCCAGGACCTTGAAATGTTTCTTACAAAGCCACTCCTTCGTTGTCCAGGCGGTGTGTTTGGGATCATTGTCATGCTGAAAGACCCAGCCACGATTCATCTTCAATGCCCTTGCTGATGGAAGGAGGTTTTCACTCAAAATCTCACAATACATGGCCCCAATCATTCTTTCCTTTACACGGATCAGTCGTCCTGGTCCCTTTGCAGAAAAACAGCCCCAAAGCATGATGTTTCCAACCCCATGTTTCACAGTAGGTATGGTGTTCTTTGGATGCAACTCAGCATTCTTTGTCCAAACACGACGAGTTGAGTTTTTACCAAAAAGTTATATTTTGGTTTCATCTGACCATATGACATTCTCCCAATCTTCTTCTGGATCATCCAAATGCTCTCTAGCAAACTTCAGACGGGCCTGGACATGTACTGGCTTAAGCAGGGGGACACGTCTGGCACTGCAGGATTTTAGTCTCTGGCGGCGTAGTGTGTTACTGATGGTAGGCTTTGTTACTTTGGTCCCAGCTCTCTGCGGGTCATTCACTAGGTCCCCCCGTGTGGTTCTGGGATTTTTGCTCACCGTTCTTGTGATAATTTTGACCCCACGGGGTGAGATCTTGCGTGGAGCCCCAGATCGAGGGAGATTATCAGTGGTCTTGTATGTCTTCCATTTCCTAATAATTGCTCCCACAGTTGATTTCTTCAAACCAAGCTGCTTACCTATTGCAGATCCAGTCTTCCCAGCCTGGTGCAGGTCTACAATTTTGTTTCTGGTGTCCTTTGACAGCTCTCTGGTCTTGGCCATAGTGGAGTTTGGAGTGTGACTGTTTGAGGTTGTGGACAGGTGTCTTTTATACTGATAACAAGTTCAAACAGGTGCCATTAATACAGGTAACGAGTGGAAGACAGAGGAGCCTCTTAAAGAAGACGTTACAGATCTGTGAGAGCCAGAAATCTTGCTTGTTTGTAGGTGACCAAATACTTATTTTCCACCATAATTTGCAAATAAATTCATTAAAAATCCTACAATGTGATTTTCTGGATTGTTTTCTCATTTTGTCTGTCATAGTTGAAGTGTACCTATGATGAAAATTACAGGCCTCTCTCATCTTTTTAAGTGGGAGAACTTGCACAATTGGTGGCTGACTAAATACTTTTTTGCCCCACTGTATATCTCCTCTCCAGACTACCATGGTGGTTTCCAGCTTCAGCCAGCCAAGGACTTGGGGAGAGACCGTCAGCTGATGGAAGACCTAGAGAGACTACGTGTGTCTGGCCTCCAGGATGGTCTCCTGCCCCCTTCCCGTGCTTTCACCCCCCTCTTGGATGTCCCCATGGACAGCTACACCCACCACACCCCACGCTCACGCTCTCCGAGCCCCTCACCCCCCAACTGGCTCCTCACAGAATCCCCACACACTACCAGACGGCAACCTCAAACCAACCACTCTCCAAATAGGCGAGAGAATGGTTTGTCCTGGCCCCGGCACTATGATGAGACCTCATTGCTGTCGGAAGATACCACTCCGGAGCGGGGGCGGTCGCCGGTGAGGAACAAACATAATGGAAGGGTCAGGAGGGACCAATGGGAAGGCGGCCCTGAGAGGAAGGGAGGGATGGCCGAGGGGTACATGGAGGTGAGAGTACACTTACCCCCCAGGAACATTCAACCCACCCAGGCTCAGGTGCTTGAGCCTCCCCCACAGGACAGAAGCCCATCGACAGGGAGGGAGAGGGTGGGACAAGGCCAGAGAGGGAAGGTGAAGCAAGTGAACAGACTTTCGCCAGGACGGTCGCAGAATGGTCACCATGGAAACGCAACACCTGTAGCCATTCAGGAGTATGAGATCACCACGGTGACCATCTCCAAAACAAAACAGTCTCTGGGTGAGTAGGCCTATTTGAGAGTCGCCAACTAATCTGCAGCCTGCTAGTACTCTACCTTACCAGGAGAGATCAGTGTTATTACATAACAATGGCCCTGTATAAAATAAACCCCTTGTAAGGCTATACAAAGTGTAACACATCTGATTCAACTGTCTTTTTATGATGTTCTATTTTTACATATATTTTTATTGGATATCCCCCCCAGCTCTACCGTCAACAAATGCAATAAATTCAATAAATATGGCACTTTACAAAACAAAAGCAGTTCATACGTTCTCATAGATCATCATATAGTGTTAAAATCCTACAATATTGGAAGGGAAGGTGCACATTTTCTAAGATTGATATAAATGCTCAAGCATATACTCACACATACTGTACATGTACATACACTGCCTTCAGAAAGTATTCATACACCTTGACTTATACCACATTTTGATGTTACAGTCTGAATAAAACATGTCATAGTTTTTTTTCTCATCAATCTACACACAATACCCCATAATGACAAATCAGAAACAGGTTTTAAGACATTCTTGCAAATGTATTACAAATAAAAAACAGAAATACTTTAACATAAGTATTCAGACCCTTTGCTATGAGACTCGACATTGAGATCCGGTGCATCCTGTTTCCATTCATCATCCTTGAGATGTTTCTACAACTTGATTGGAGTCCACCTGCGGTAAATTCAATTGATTGGATATGATTTGGAAAGGTACACACCTTTCTATATAAGGTCCCACAGTTGACAGTGCATGTTAGAGCAAAAACCAAGCCATGATGTCGACTGAATTGTTCGTAGAGCTCCGAGACAGGATGGTGTCGAGGCACAGATCTGGGGAACGGTACCAACACATTTCTGCAGCATTGAAGGTCCCCAAGAAAACAATGGAGTCCAGACCATGAGGGACAAGATTCTCCAGTCTGATGAAACCAAGATTGAACTCTTTGGCCTGAATGCCAAGCATCACGTCTGGAGGAAACCCGGCACCATCACTACAGTGAATCATGGTGGTGGCAGCATCATGCTGTGGGGATGTTCTTCAGCAACAGGGACTGGGAGACTAGTCAGGATCAAGGGAAAGATGAACGGAGCAAAGTACAGAGAGATCCTTGATGAAAACCTGCTCCAGAGAGCTCAGGACCTTCCAACACCTTCCAACAGGATAATGGCCCTAAGCACACAGCCAAGACAACGCAGGAGTGGCTTTGGGACAAGTCTCTGAATGTCCTTTTGTAGCCCACCCAGAGCCTGGACTTGAACCTGATCGAACATCTCTGGAGTGACCTGAAAATAGCGGCGCAGCAACACTCCCCATCCAATCTGACAGAGCTTGAGAAGATCTGCAGAGAAGAATGGGAGAAACTCCCCAAATACAGGTGTGCCAAGCTTGTAGCTGTCACACTCTGACCTTAGATATCTCTGTTTTCTTTATATTTTGGTTAGGTCAGGGTGTGACGAGGGTGGGTATGCTAGTTTTTTTATTGTCTAGGGTTTTTGTATGTCTAGGTATTTGTATGTCTATGGTGGCCTGATATGGTTCCCAATCAGAGGCTGCTGTTTATCGTCGTCTCTGATTTGGGATCATATTTAGGTAGCCATTTTCCCTTTTGTGTTCGTGGGTTCTAGTCTATGTGTAGTTGCCTGTCAGCACTTATTTTGTATAGCTTCACGTGTCGTTTTGTTATTTTGGTTAGTTTGTTCAGTGTTCATTCTTATAATAATAAAGAATGTACGCATACCACACTGCGCCTTGGTCCGATTCATATGACGAACGTGAAAGTAGCGCCATACCCAAGAAGATTTGAGGCTGTAATTGCTGCCAAAGGTGCTTCAACAAAGTACTGAGTAAAGGGTCTGAATGCTTATGTAAATGTGATATTTCCTTTTTTTTATATACACATATATACATTACAAAATACAAAATTGTCAGTCGGTTTTTGCTTTGTCATTATTGGGTATTGTGTGTAGATTGATAAGAAACTATTTAATCAATTTTAGAATAAGGCTATAATGTAACAAAATGTGAAAAAAGTAAAGGGGTCTGAATACTTTCAGAATGCACTGTAAGTATTCACACCGCTGAGCCAATAGATGTTATAATAACCTTTAGGCAGCGATTACAACTGTGAGTCTTTCTTGGTCTCTAAGAACTTTGCACACCTGGATTGTACAATATTGGCACATTATTATTTTCCAAATTCTTCAAGCTCCATCAGTTGGAATGTTAGCCATTTTAAAGTCTTTCTATCGATTTTCAAGCTGATTTAATTCAAAATTGTAACTAGGCCACTCATGAGCATTCAATGTTGTCTTGGTAAGCAACTCCAGTGTATATTTGATATTGTCTTTTAGATTATTGTCCTGTTGAATGGTGTATTTGTCTCTCAGTATCTGCTGAAAAGCAGGCTGAATCAGGTTTTCATCTAGGATTCTGCCTTTGCTTAGTGCTATTCTGTGTATTTTTATCCTGAAAACTCCCTAGCCTTGCCGATGACAAGCATGCACATAACACGATGCAGCCACCATCATGCTTGAAAATATGAAGAGTGGTACAATTCTTAGTGATGTATTGTTGACCCCAAACATAACTCTTTGTATTCAGGACACATTTCTTTGCAGTTTTAGTTTAGTGCCTTATTGCAAACAGGATGCATGTTGTGGAATATTGTTATTTTGTACAGGCTCCCTTCTTTTCACTCTGTCATTTACGTTAGTATGGTGGAGTAACTATAATGTTATTGGTCCATCTTAGCCTACAATTTCCACGCCGCTGCGGAAATCTAATTAACATAATACAAAATTCCCCATCAAAGTCTGTCTGTTTAAGCTAGAAATATCTTTCCACCACTAGAAATATCAATCCACCACAACCGCCGATATCGCCCTTCTGCAACTGCAGTGAACAGTGGCAGAGCTACAGCGGTGTTTGTCAGACCTTGAGACGTCCCGAAAATCAGTCTTCTCCCAAAAACGTTGGTTTGAAAAGTCTTGTCTGAAGTCAGTACAGCCTCTTCTGCCAACTTCTGTCTACAGCTTCCGAATGGTTTGGGCTACTCACTAATATGACCCCTCTGTGGAAACCTGAGACTCTCTGTTTTGCTCTAGGACTGAAGGTCTCTGGTACCAGTTTTAAAAAATGAATGGAAGTATACATGGAGATAGTTTAGTGTCAAAAATAAAGGGATAAATACACGTAAAAAAATATATTTCTTGTATCTCTCAGATTTTCTCATAAACTCAACAAAAAAAGAAACGTCCCTTTTTCAGGACCCCGTCTTTTAAAGATAATAAGTAAAAATCTAAATAACTTCACAGATCTTCATTGTAAAGGGTTTAAACACTGTTTCCCATGCTCGTTCAATGAACCATATAGAATTAATGAACATGCACCTGTGGAATGGTCGTTAAGACACTAATAGCTTACAGACGGGAGGCAATTAAGGTCACAATTCTGAAAACTTAAGACACTAAAGAGGCCTTTCTACTGACTCTGAAAAACACCAAAAGAAAGATGCCCAGGGTCCCTGCTCATCTGCATGAACGTGCCTTAGGCATGCTGCAAGGAGGCATGAGGACTGCAGATGTGGCCAGGGCAATAAATTGCAATGTCTGTACTATGAGACAGCGCTGCAGGGAGACAGGACGGACAGCTGATCATCCTCTCAGTGGCAGACCATGTGTAACAACACCTGCACAGGATCGGTACATCTGAACATCACACCTGCGGGACAGGTACAGGATGGCAACAACAACTGCCTGAGTTACACCAGGAACGCACAATCCCTCCATCAGTGCTCAGACTGTTCCGCAATAGGCTGAGAGAGGCTGGACTGAGAGCTTGTAGGCCTGTTGTAAGGCAGGTCCTCACCAGACATCACCGGCAACAACGTCGCCTATGGGCACAAACCCACCGTTGCTGGACCAGACAGGACTGGAAAAAAGTGCTCTTCGCTGATGAGTCGCGGTTTCGTCTTACCAGGGGTGAAGGTTGGATTTGCATTTATCGTCAAAGGAATGAGCGTTACGCCGAGGCCTGTGCTCTGGAGCGGGATCGATTTGGAGGTGGAGGGTCCGTCATGGTCTGGGGCAGTGAGTCACAGCATCATCGGACTGATCTTCTTGTCATTGCAGGCAATCTCAATGCTGTGCGTTACAGGGAAGACATCCTCCTCCCTCATGTGGTACCCTTCCTGCAGGCTCATCCTGACATGACCCTCCAGCATGACAATGCCACCAGCCATATTGCTCATTCTGTGTGTGATTTCCTGCAAGACAGGAATGTCAGTGTTCTGCCATGGCCAGCGAAGAGCCTGGATCTCAATCCCATTGAGCACGTTTGGGGCCTGTTGGATCGGAGGGTGAGGGCTAGGGCCATTCCCCCCCAGAAATGTCCGGGAACTTGCAGGTGCCTTGGTGGAAGAGTGGGGTAACATCCTCACAGCAAGAACGGGCAAATCTTGTGAAGAACGGGCAAATCCATGAGGAGGAGATGCACTGCAGTACTTAATGTGGCCACACCAGTAATTACTGACTTACTTTTGATTTTGACGCCCCCTTTGTTCAGGGACACACTATTACATTTCTGTTAGTCATGTCTGTGGAGCTTGTTCAGTTCATGTCTCAGTTGTTGAATCTTGTTATGTTCATACAAATATTTACACATGTTACAGTTTTTTTCGATTGCTAAACGACAGTGGTCACAACTGGAGTCACATGTGCAAAACTCTAACTACAGTCTGCACTACCAACAGTCACCTGAGCTAAACAGTTCACATCACCTGCAAAACTCATTCCAAGCAACACAACTCTTAACACATGGCTCAAAACACGCTCAGTGCAGCCAAACACTATGCACAACCCTCACTGAGATAACACACACTGTCACTCAGAACACACTGAGAGGAAAAACACTAGCATCAAACACCAATACAGAAAATACAAACTTTTCATCTTTACAGTTTGAACAATTTCAGTGACTTCAAAGAAAAGAGTGACATTCTTTCACATGATTTATTAAATTTTTTAGAACATAACAATTCTTTAAGGTAAATGAAAATTAGCAGTTTGCTTCAATAGTCTGTAGTAATTTACGGAATTACAGTAATGAGAAAAAAAGGTAGAAACTAAAAGTACATACTGTAATTCGAACAAATAATTGAGGGGCTAATCCTGCCTCTCTAGCATCAGGCCACAGGTTTTCTTCAACATCACATCTAATGTTTTCTCTTGCCATGCACCTGGGGAAGAACCTTCTGGAGTGCCTTATCCATCCCTGGCAGTCCTCTGGACTCGTGTCCTCACATCCGGCACGCATGGCTTCCAAAAGAGACATTTGGTCATGTGGGTGGTGACCAAACACTTTCCACCTCCAGGCAGAGAAAAACTCCTCTATTGGGTTGAGGAAGGGTGAATATGCAGGCAGGTACAAAACCATAAATCTGTGATGTGCTGCAAACCAATCTGTGACAGCTGCAGAGTGGTGAATAGCAACGTTATCGCAAACTATGACAAAAACTTGGGGGTTTCTTACTGGCTCCCCCTGTTCTGCTGGCACTAGCTGAGCATAGAGCTGTTCTAGGAAAGCTATAAGCCTTTCTGTGTTGTATGGGCCAATGAGTGGTGTGTTGAGAAGCAAACCATCATTGGCCATTGCAGCACACATGGCGATATTTCCCCCCCTTTGGCCTGGAACCTCCACAGTGGCCCTTTGACCTATAACATTCCTTCCTCTGCGCCGTGTTTTGGCAAGGTTAAATCCAGCTTCATCGATAAATACAAATGAATGTGGTCTTTCCAGTGCTTCCACCTCCATTACTCTCTGAAAAACAGTAAGTGCACAGTTTTACTGTAGAAATGCTAGTGTTTTTTTTGCTGTAAATATTTTGTATAGCTGTGTAAGTAACCTCAGACGTCTTACCTGGACATATTGGTATCTTTGCTCTTTTACCCGTTCACTGTTTCTCTCGAACGGTACAGTGTACAACTGTTTCATTGTAACTTGGTGTTTCTTTAGGACTCGAGTAATAGTTGTTGTGCTGGCAGAATTAACATTTTCAAATATATCATTATCAGCCAGCACTCTATCTTGAATCTCCCGCAGTTTTATTGCATTGTTGACAACAACCATGTCAACAATAGCATTTTCCTGCGCATCTGAAAATATTTTTCCTCTTCCCCCTGTTGGGGGCAGCCTTTGGGTCCTGTTGTAAAAATATATTTTACAGTCAAACTTACTGTAATATATATCTGTGTAAATATTCTATGATTGCAATACAAAATAGATTCCTGTAATGTTTTCATTTACTGTAAGGATGTAACTCTCACCTGTTTGCATGATGGAAAATTTGCATTACAGATGCCACTGTGGATCTTTGCAGATTGGGTTGCACCCTCAACCCTGCCTCTCTCAATGAGAGACCATGATTCACGACATGGTCTATAAGTGTAGCCCTTATTTCATCTGAAATAACAGCTCTTTGTCTTCTTTGTCTTCCTCCACGCATCCGCCCTCTCCCTGCCACCCTTCTCCCTCCACGAACCCATCTTCCTTGTTCCATTTCCAAAATGTAATATGTGTGTGTTCACTAACAAGTCTAAAACAAGACATCTGCTTAGCCTTTCAGCTGAAATTGCAATCAGCAGTGTTTGAAAGGCACAAGGCTGAAATCTATTCCGTTTTGAATGTGTGGTTCACAGTTTTGACAGCAGTGTGTTAGCATTTGAACAAAGTGCTGTAAATCCACAGTGTTGTGCAGGTTGTGGTTAAAGTCATGGGATAAGTGTGTAGAGTTTTGAAAACTGTGTTCAAGCAATGAAAAACGAACTAGAGTTTGGTCCACATGAACTGCTGCTGTGCAGACTGTAGTTAGAGTTGTGCACATGTGACTCCAGTTGTGTCCACTGTCGTTTAGCAATCGAAAAAAACTGTAAGTTACAAATAATAAACACAGTTGACAGTGAGAGGACGTTTATTGTTTTGCTGAGTTTATTTCACATGGTGAAACCTCTGAGCGGGTTCCTTCCTCTCCAGCAACTGAGTTAGGAAGGACGTCTGTATCGTTGTAGTGACTGAGTGTATTGGTACACCCTCCGAAGTGTAATTAATAACTTCACCATGCTCAAATGGATATTCAATGTCTGCTTACATTTTTCTTATTAATTTGTAAAAATGTCTAAAAACACGAATCTACATTATCGGGTGTTGTGTGTAGGCCAGTGAAACCAAATCGCCATTTTATATTCAAGTTGCAACACAACAAAATATGAAAAACTCAAGGGTTGTAAATACTTTCTGACGGCACTAAAAATACCCCTATAAATACATAAACTAAGTCTTGACTGAAGACTAGGATTACTAGTTGATTGGCTGGAACAATAGCCTGCACCTCCATCGGCCCTTTGTGTATAAACTCTCTATCTCTGCTCTATAGGTATCAGTATCTCAGGTGGGATGGAGTCCAAGGTGCAGCCTGTGATCAAGATAGAGAAGATCTTTCCAGGAGGAGCTGCCTCTACCAGTGATGTTCTGAAGGTAAGCTTCTTTAGCAATATTAGGGCAGCTCATGTTTTAATCAGAGCTGCGCCCGATGAAACAGGGTGACGTGTTTAGCAGTTTTGGTCTGTGACATTTGTAAATGGCACTCTAGCTTGGTCTTTTGTGTGTGTGTGTGTGTGTGTGTGTGTGTGTGTGTGTGTGTGTGTGTGTGTGTGTGTGTGTGTGTGTGTGTGTGTGTGTGTGTGTGTGTGTGTGTGTGTGTATGTGTGTGTGTGTGTGTGTGTGTGTGTGTGTGTGTGTGTGTGTGTGTGTGTGTGTGTGTGTGTGTGTGTGTGTGTGTGTTTATATCTCCAGTATGACTGATGAGGTACATGGGCTGGGCCAGGTAATGTACGGGTAATATGACTCAGCCAGAGTGTATTAATAGAAGGGAAGAGATACTGAATGAAGCAGGGGGATGAGGTCAGAGGTTAGAGGTTACAGTGTGGTGAAGGGAGTAATGTCTGAGACAACCCTACTGTAGCGATCTCTAGACACTAGGTCGAAGTTTCAAAATCAGGAGTGTTTGTGGGTGTGTTGCTGCCGTGAGCATATCAGGTGACAGCACTTCCCAGGTTCGATAGGGCCCTGACTCGAGTGTCAAACACTAGGGATCTGGTGTCGGCTAAGCCTTTCAGTTTCCATGAATTCCCCTCTGAGTCCCCCCCCCTCTCCCCCTCTCTCTCTCTCTCTCTCACACACACACACACTGACATGCATGCATACAGAAACGTGACAGAGACCTTTGTGAAGGAGAGGAAGGGAAGGACAAGGAGGGAGAGAATTGTTTGGGAAAGAGAGAGAGAGACAGACCAATATAGACGGAGCTGCTAGACATGGTTGGTTTGCTCTAGCCCCTTAATTCCTAGGCATAGCCTGATAGCCTGTTCCTAACTTGTGTGTATCTGCCACACACTAAGAGTAGGGGGAAGTCGGATTACTACACCAGACTGACTGTTCACACACATCCTATCCCCTTGTTCCTGTCTGATAACCGCCTATCTTTAAGCTAGCCACCAGGTCTGTATGTGTGTGTGTGTGTGTGTGTGTGTGTCACGCTTGCTATTGCCTTGACGGTTTTGTCTAGAAGGGATAGAGCTTTTGTCAAAATTGACTTTTTGTAGCAGGTTAGGAGAACTTACGCAGCAGGTTAGGAGCATTAACATAGCAGGATAGGATCATTTTATTACCCTTTTTAAAATGGTTAGGGTTAGCTGAAATGAAAAATAAATCAACTTTTGACGTCAGTTTGACAAAAGCTGTATCCCATCTAGACATGAAGTGTGTGCGTATGCATGGTTGACACAAGGTGTGTAAATGAATGTGTGTACAGTGTATATCCGTGCCATGTGCTGGTTACTGCTCTCTCTCTCTCTATCTATCCTTTTCATCTGGGCTATTAGCTGAGATCCCCCATTAGAACACCAGTCTGCTCAGTAAGATCGCTGCCCAGCAAAAAGGGGACGTCCTGTGGACATTCGGCGACATTCCCGTTAGGTCCCTTAAGGGTTTCGGTGCGATGCTATCCCACTGAAGAGGTTCTAAGAACGCTGCGTGAACTCTGGTTCACCAATCAGGGCCTTGATGGGCTTGGCAACAGTAGCAAGGGGTGATGTGTAATGAAAATAGCTTGCGCGTGGGGGACGACGACGTTTCTTTGGGACCATCAGGTGATGTCCATGGGACAAACCGGGAACTAGACAAAAACATCCATTGGACCATGACACAATGTCCTAAGAACGTCCTAAAAACTTCCTTGGGGACATCTCGGGACCAACCGGGAACTAGACAAAACATTTAGGGGACCATGAAACAACGTCCTGACAACTTTAGGAGACAATTTTGTGACATTCTGGGGACATCCTAACAACTGATTATTGTTTGCAGGGTGTGTACTTCACAGTACTCTAAAAACTAGATGATTATACCATTTAACCTGTCCTGGTGTTCTAGTGTTGCTCTCTCCAGAAATATGGCCTGGAGTCTGGATAGTGATCCACTACCACCACTGCCTAGAAATTAAGAGCAATGCACATAGCTGAATAATCCACATGAATAGGTTTAAAGTATAACAATAACTAACTATTTGTCATTTCGATACTGTATTTGTAATGTCAAACCAGACTACAATAGAGAGATCTAATTCAGTAGGGAGGACCCTTTAGTGGATGATGCCTGTTGGTTAGAGAAAGAGAGAGAGAGAGGAAGCCTCAAAAATAACATCCATAAATGTTTACCAAAGAGGATGAATGACATTAGTTAAATGGATCAACCTTTTTTGATACTGGCATCACGGGAGGAAGGGCATGAATGTTTTGGGTCAATAAACATGATCAAATATTTTGTTGAACAACAGTTTCATGAGGGGAGATGTTCCAGCAGGTTTGGGTAAAATAGATTATGTGTGTGATTATGTTGTAGCCATTCAGTGGGGTTGTGTTGTGAGTGTCAGCCAGGTGCATCCTCGGTGTGCACTGATGACATCACAGGAACTTCCTCTCCTCGGGGTTCTAGAACTCGGCAGTGCTCTGTTCTCTTCCTGCAGGAAACAATGCAGGGGGAGGCATTAAGTGTGGTTGGTGTGTGTGTGTGTGTTTTCAACATAACCTTGAGCTTCATCTACTGGGATATGAGTATAGAGATTAGAGAAAAAGACGCTAAGTGGGATGCACAGTAAGCATGTGTAAGCATGTGTAGGCCTATGTGTGTGTATATCACCTCTAACCTGTATTTGTGTGTGTGTGTATGGTTTGTGTGTTTGTGTCTATGTTTGTGTCTATGCATGCATATGTGTGTGTGTATGTGTGTGTTTCTCTCTTTGTGTGTGTATCTCTCCAGGCTGGGTATGAGCTGGTGTCGGTGGACGGTGAGTCTCTGCAGCGTGTGACCCATCTTCATGCGGTGGACGTAATTCGCCGGGCGTTCAGCAACAAGGCCAAAGACTCCATGGTGTTCATCGTCAAGGTCCCCAAGGGGCCCTAAATACCCAAAGAGCCCTGCTGACTAGCCCACTGTTAGGCTTACACAAATACTACAACCTCAGTACTACAGGCCTGTCAAAAAGGATGCTCCGAGGTGCAGTTCACCAACCCTCTTTGTCTGGAAATGGAAATGAATGAAATGCTGGTGTTCAAACCAGAACGTTGTCAGATACAAGTATGTGGATTTACAGAAGATGAGGATTCGTCTGATGCAGATGGTTCGGAATGGAAGGGAATGGTCCACTCACAGAGGAGAGGAAGGTACCTCTTACACTGACCAATACGCTTGCTTCTCCTCTAGGGCAAAAGGGACAATGTTTCCATAGAAAACAGGAAATACTGCTAAAACAAAAATTGGTAATGTGACATGTTATGTTGTAACTGCAGTCGACATGTGGGTCTACTGCACCTACTTTGAGTATAATAATGTGATAAATAATATTTATCAAAGATAGACTGGATTATATGTATCCCTTTTGCTATATTAATGTATATTGTTAGCTAGCGTTGTTAAGAGTCAGCAGCTATAGCAATCATATTAATATAATGTACTGTAGGTAACTTCAAAGGAAGGAAACTTTATTTTGTGGAAGCAGAGAAAGAAAAAACATGCAGGCACGCACGCATGTACGCAGACTCACTCACTCACTCACTCACTCACTCACTCACCAACCCACACTCTCACCACTCGCACGCAGGAAGTATGACCCCCCCTATACACACAGTTCCAGGGACCATTTCAGTCCACCAGGGTCCTGCCAGAGAGAGAGAGATTACTGTGTCCAACGTCATGAGGTTTATAGTCCAGATTAAGCCTCTGTATTATAGTTGTGGTTTAGTGGATGTCTAGGGGATTAGTACAAATTGCAGCTCTGTTTAAAACTGTATTTCTGGCAATCAGAGTTCATGTTTCTGGAGCAGGATGCCACTTTAGATGCTTGATTACATAGGCTTGTGGACTGAGCCTGAACAGACATGTGGAGGAGATGGAGGAAAACCTAAATGATGTACAGGATGTGAGGACCAGTGGCTTAAACTAAGGTTGGGTTGAGAGGCAGAGGGGCTAAGACTGGGGTGAAGAGAGAGGGACTGTCTGGGTCTGGGAAGGGCTGATGAAGGGCTAATGTTAGGTCAAGGGTTAATATTAGGTTAGGTTTAGGTCCCGAACTCCCTGGAATCACCAGAGTGTACAGTGCACCACGCATAGTTCCTGACCTTTATGAGCGGCAGAGGGCCTGAGAGGTGCCTGAGAGACTCGACCATATGACTTGCTGTAGGGCTAGAATGTCTGGCTGGTGACAAATGCTGCTGTAAAGCTCAATGGCAGTATGGTCGGCTAAGCTTCTGTTATTTATATATATGTATATGTGTGTATATATGTATGTATGTGTGTGTGTGTAATTAAGCATAATATACATGTAATAAACATATAATAAGGTACATCCAAAATGTTTTCAGAGCTATCGTATTAATTTACCACAATAAATGTTTTACTGACACTTTACACCGTCTGTCTGTGTCTCTGGATCGTGTAATATTAATGGAAGTAGCTACAGGAAGTAGTTTGGTTGTCAACTGATAAATATGAAGGGGCAAATCTTCACTTCCACTTAAGTCAGATTTTCACTAAGACTGGGATGAATTTGTTCAATGGCGATGGCAGATTGTGAATATTTGAGGGAGTTAGGATTCACCCCAAAAAGCCTTCATCACTTCAGAATATTTATTTTCACCAGTGCATCAGTGTAAATTCCAATAACCATTACTCCATGGTGACATTTTGTATCTTTAATTAAAAACAAACGTACTTTTGTACAATACATTTACAGCATGAAAATATACATGAATGACTACAAACACCATGGATTAATAAAGGAACAGAACACCTAAACACACTAAAATATAATTGTATACTTAGGCACACTAAGGAAGAAAAGAAACAAGACAAATACAAACAAACGTGTTACGTTGCTTTGGTCTAGTCGCAGTGGCTACATTTGAAATATATATTTTGGTCTGAGTAAAGGACTAGAATGTCACTCAATGTAGAAGTAACTGCCAAAATTAAGGAAACACCAACAAAGTCTTAATAGGGCGTTGTGCCTCCACGAGCCAGAACAGCTTCAATGCACATTGGCATAGATTCTACAAGTGTCTGGAACTCTATTGGAGGGAAAACGCTGTTGTTTTGTTGGTCGTGGAAAACGCTGTCTCAGGCACCGCTCCACAATCTACCATAAGTGTTAAATTGGGTTGAGATCTGGTTTTCATGCTCATCAAACCATTCAGTGATCACTTGTGCCCTGTGGCCAGGGCCTTGTAATCCTATGGGGGAAGCATAGCCATGGTAGCCAAAATAACGGACTGCCCAGCATTTTTATACATGACTCTAAGCATGATGGGATGTTAATTGCTTAATTAACTCAAGACCCACACCTGTGTGGAAACACCTACTTTCAATATACTTTGTATCCCTCATTTACACAAGTGTTTCCTTTATTTTGGCAGTTACCTGTATGTCATTTTCAGTTAGATACTGACTGTATTTACACAGAAAATTGTTATTATGTGGTTATAAAGAAAAGTGAGACATTTTGAAAGGGGTATCCAGAGTGCACTGTGCTTTCACCGAGGGGGTTCCTCACAGTTACATTAGTCAACAAAAATAAGGACTGAAATATTTGTCAAACACCTACTTTTTCAGTGGCAGTTGACTAGACTATAACTGACTAAAAAGACCAGAAAAAAAATATAAATAAACAAAAATATATATTTCAGTTGCCTAAAACAAGACGAGACTAAATGATCTCAAGTCTGACTACTAAGTGGACTGAACAAGAGTTTTTAGAACTGATCTGTGGTGGTGTTCATGATTCCTCATCACTTAGAAGTTATGTAGAATGTTTCCCAGTTGCTTTGAATGTTCAAAATCATAGTGTAGGAACACTTTATAGCCTCAAAGGAAAATATTATCCAACTTTCAAAACCACTTGAGGGCAAATAAATCTGATTTTCCCGTTCAGACACAAGTCACTTGACCAGGAATCAGATTTGTATCTGACTTCAAGCCATCTACGAAGGTGGTTTGAAATGTGGCTTGAATTATCAGATTCCATTGTGGTTTTTACCTGTTCAGACTGCAGGAAAAGGACACGGTTTAAGAAAACGTCTTGAGATTACCGCTCTAAAGGTCTGAACCATAATACCCACGCTACGTTTTTTCTTTCTATCATGCATTGGCGGGGCGCATTTAACATTCATAAAGCATATCTGTTCTAAAACTAGGACCGGACAAGTAACCATCTATTTAGACTACAATTTGTTCAGTCATGTTACCTCATTAGCTAGTTATTGCTAACAACCTGGGCCGTGTTCAGCAGGACGGAACGCTCTGATAGGCATGTTTGTTCTAAATAGCACATTTCTATCTGACATGTTGAATAAGGAATAACGTTGGCTCTATTCATGGAATTTCTATCTGCAACGTTCAACAACGTTTTGCAACTGAACGTGGCCCTGGTAACATTACCAGTAGCCTATGCAAACATTTGGTGGCATAGATAGAAAGGAAAAGGAATAGCAAACAATTTATTGAATAAATTAATTTTGACACTACACTACCTCTGACTGGGTAAATGGCTTTATTTTGAGTGGAACCAGTGACTCAGACTTGAGCACTTGGACCAGGACTCGTGACTCGATCATTGGTGACTCTGACTCGAGCACTTGGACCAGGACTCGTGACTCGACCATTGGTGACTCTGACTCGAGCACTTGGACCAGGACTCGTGACTCTGACTTGGACTCGTGCACAGGGGACTTAGTTGGGACTTGATTAGGTTTTGAGGTTTAATTAATCAACTACATCACTGGGCAAAACAGTCTTTAGCTCCCTCCTGTTCGAAATCATTACCCACTGGGCAAAAACGGTTTGAATCAACATTGTTTCCACGTCATTTCAACAAAATCATTTAATGTGATGAAGTTGAATCAAAGTGTAAAACTGATTGGATTTGAAAAAAGTCATCAACGTAAGGAAGTGTTGTCTTTTTTACACCCTACTTTTATCCTAAATCCAATGACATGACATTTTATGTTGATCTCACATTGAATTCAGGCTAGTTGACAACTCAACCAAATGTAAATCAAAACTAGACGTTGAACTGACGTCTGTGCCCCGTTCTACTTTTGGACATGTGGCCGCGGCGTCTGTGGAACGTTGATAAATGGACGCGACCGAGGCCAAATAATTCTTTGTCATATTTCTGCTGTTGGGATGAGAATAGGATTTTATGCAGAAAAATATGTTAGTAGAACAAGGCTACTACTGTATGTATGTATGTGCACATGGAAGTCAGTGATTTATGTTTACTATAAGTTAATGAGGCAATACAAATTACTAAAATGAAAGTTGACAAAAATGGATTAAGTTGACAAAAATGGACCACTGTTTTTGCCATTTTGACAATAACTACACTAAATCATTATTCAAATGTGAATCAGACTTAATGATATTTAAGTCAAAATGACTAAATCTGTTACAGAGTGCCAAAATTAACACTGGGGTCCCTTTCAGTTCACTTTACCTGTGCTACTGTACTGTGTTAACCATTACACCTGTGCTACTGTGTTAACCATTCCACCTTTGCTACTGTGTTAGTCATTACAGCGGTCTAAGGCACTGCATCTCAGTGCTAGAGGTGTCACTACAGACCCTGGTTCGATTCTGAGCTATATCACAGATAGCTGTGATTGGGAGTCCCATTGGCCCAACGTGTCATCTGTGTTAGGGTTTGGCTGTGGTAGACTGTCATTGTAAATAATAATTTGTTCTTAGCTGGTTTGCCTTGTTAAATAAAGGTTAAATTTAAAAAATGACACCTGAGCTGCTTTTTCCACCTGACTGTGTTACAGATGATGGTACATCCACACTGGAACATCATATGTTCTATTCCTCTCTTAAAGATACATCTTGAATGTTGTAAAATGGTAACCTTGTAGACCTATATGACTAAATTGAAGATTAATGTTTGTACCATATGTGATGAACGCATTTTTAGTTTAGATATTATTTTGATTAAATGCTTTGTGTGTTAATAAGTGTAGTCTGAAGATGGCAAACACAACGATGACGATGATATTGGGTGATATAGATAATAATGGCCGCCAAATGAAAACTCAATCGCATTGAACAAGGATGACCATTAATGTGCTGACCAATGTAAACCTTGGCTAAAAGCTGGATATTTCCCATATTTTTGTATGTTTGTTAAATCATAATGCGGCTTGGTCAACAACAAAGAGTGGAGTTTCAATGTTAGCGCCACTCTTCCCAGACCCTTTCCAATTGTGTTTAATCATCTCATTGGTATATTTGTGGTACTGGAAAGATATATAGAACGCTTTATTATATTTTGTACATTAAACCCACAATGGTACGTACTGGTGTTACCACAAAATATCTTCAGGTGCTATATAAAAAAATATATACATCATCATCATTGATCATATTGATTTCCATTTATCTGTTAGATTCCTTTTTATAAACTCTTGTTTACCTCTGTAATATAAAAGACCAGAGCTCTAGTTTAATCCCTTCTTATGAGGAAGCACAACTGAAGACTCCAATATTTATCTATGGCTCCCCACATAGAAATAGAATTACATTCTATTAATGATATTTCTATGGCAGTGGTTGCCAAAATGTTGATATAACCACTGTAACAGTTCCATAATGACCTGTTTGTCATGCCTTAGGCTAATATATCATGCACTGTCCAGCACAAACCCCTACATCAGGGATCATCAACTAGATTTAGCCGCAGGCTGACATTTTGGATGGTCAGCGGACTGGTACATAATTACAAATCATTTGTAGACCGCAAATTGAATGCAAAATAATAATAAACAATTATTTCAAACCTTGTTTACATTTGTATCTATTTCACTATTATGCGTTGGAATACTTTGGGACAGATTTCCAAAATTTAAATCACCTGGAGCTGATTTGCTGGTGTTTGTAGTCGTTTATATCCAACAACGTTTAAAAAGTATAGAATTAAATATATATATATGTTTTTTTGCTCAGAAAACTTGGGAGGCCAAATGAAATCACTGCCAGTTGGGGAACCCTGCCCTACATTACCTGGACTGTCCTCTCCCAGACTTTGACAGACAAGGGAAAGACATGCAATTTTGCCATCCACATTATCTAGGTGTCAGTGAGTGAGCCTCACAGTTACTGGCCAGAAGGGACAGGAAGTCTAGGATGTGTTACTATCTTTTTGATGAGAGGGAGGGAAAGGGGGGGGTCTAGTAATAAAAAGTAAAACGTTAGAAGAGTATTCACAGTCCAGCGTGTGCGACAGTGAGAGAGGCCAAGGGAGGGGGGAGCTCAGTACAGTTGAACAGGGATGTTTTGTTGGTTTCACTGTGATACCATAAGGAAAAGTGACACCATATGCTCACTGATCCAATACGGCTCCATAACAGTCCCAGCAGCCAATGCAGCATCGATATCTTTGACGGGCAGCTTGAGTTGACCAATTAAGGTGTGTTTCTTCCTCTGATATGTTTGTGCTGAGAGAGAGAGAGAAGGGCAGCGGTTGCATTTGTGCTGATATCTCCCATGCTAATCACTCCCTCATAGTGCTACTTGCTTCTATTTGTGTCATTCACATCAGAGAGGTTGTAGAGAAGATACAATAGGGTGACTATTGGCTTAGAGAGAGGAAGAGCACAACACAGCACTCACATTAAGCCTTTGATGTCTTCTTTTGGTTTTCTCTTCCTTCTCACCACATCTCTCAGTCTGATATGGGGAGCTGAGAGTCAATATCAACTGACAGATATGGTTCAGCCAATGACAGAAGAGAATGTTGACATGTTAGCTGCAAGCAGCCAATGATAGAAATCCAGGATTTTTGAAGATTCCATGAACAAGGAAGAATGTAGACTACAGTTCCTTTCTTAGCCAGTGCTGAAAACTGAACAGTTGCATTTGCTATTTGTGCCAACAGTCCTGATACATCCCATCAAAATACTACATAGTCCAATTCCACCGAATATAAATCCATATTTCCTGGCCAGTGGATTATTTCTTGTCCTTTCCGTACTACTTCTAGATGAGTTGCTGATCCACTGAACACTGTATATATAACATTGACAGCACAAATTGTGAAAGTGTTTTTACATCATTGCTTTAGTGCAAAGGTGCACAAAGTCCTGTGGACGAACGAAAACACAGTCGAGTGGTGATGATGTCATCGTTATAGTAATGTCATCATTATGTGCTGGTGGTCAGGTAGTCACACCTGTGTGCTCCATACAGATGTGATTATACTCGACTCGATTCTCCCTTTTGCTTTCAATACACTGATTTGAGCGAGGTTTGAGTGGTACCAGCTTGTTTCTCAAGTCAAAAGTCATAATATACGTCCCAAAGAGTGCTGGTACTATAGCTGGGCAATCAAACCCATGTGAGGAGGCAAGGAGGATGTGTTGCTCTGAGGGTGAATCTTACTCTGGAGAGGAAGACACTCTCAACTATTGAGATACACACTAACCTCTCTTTTAAGTCTGAATAAAGATGTGATGGAGTCTTTTCTGACTGCAGGTAGTCAGCTGTTCCTGTGTGGTCCAGGAGGAGGGTGCATCCCAATGTCTAGTGGAGCGGATCCACCCTTAAACAGAGATGCTCCCTTAATGTCCATGACAGCAAACGGTCCATAGGGAAGTAAAGAGTGCTTGTACTGTGGTTAGGGGAATAAGTTCACATATACCCTCGATATCCTAGATGCAAATTTCAAATGGCACCCTGTTCTCTAGCCAAAGGTAGTGCACTACATAGGAAATAGGGTTCCGTTTTGGACGCAGCCCTCTCAGTAGCAGTGATTGGGAAATCAGATCATTTCAGGGTGCTGGTATTAATAGTCATGGCGGCGAGAGGACACCCTTGTCCCTAAATATCAGGAGATGCTACTGTTGGAGCTAGAAACACAAGCATTGAACATCTGCTAAACATATGGATGTGACCAATACAATTTGATTTGATTTTGATATCACTGGGGTTAGACAACGTCTCTGTCTGGTCTCTAAATCTCAATGGGGCGAGAGGACACCCCTGTTGTTGTCCCCTCTAGATCTCAGTAGCGGTCATCTCCTCAAAGTGGATGTCGTTGCTGCCGCTGTGGATGTCGTAGTCCTCTATGTCTCTGTTCTCCAGCTCTAGACTGAGCTCTCTCATCACCCTCTCCAGATCTCTGTTCCTCCTGTACATCTGGATGTAGTTCTGCTGCAGCTGCTTCTGGTAGCGGATCACCTTTTCCTTCTCCTCCTGCCAGACCCTCCTCTCCTCCTCGAATCCTCCCAGCTGCTCCTCACTGCTCCTCCTCTCGTACATCAGCTCTGCCCTCAGCCTCTCCACCTGACAGAGAAGTGATTGATTCATTGATTGACTGAAAACCAGCAATACACAACAGATCAGTGCAAAAACGAGTATTATTCAAGCACCATTCTGCAGATAATAAATTAACAAAACAATGTCTAAACATTGTTGGAGCCCACCTGTTGCCTGAGTCCAAGCACAGCTTCAGCACTCTGCCTCTGAGTCTTGGCCTCATCACTCTCCCCTCCCCATACCAGCCTGCCCTCCTCCGCCTCACGGTACCCCATCGAGGGGCTGGGGCCCCCCTTTCCACCCTCCACACCCACACGGCCCTGGGGGAGGGGCAGGCTCATGCACTGGCCCTTATTAGCCGGCGTCTGGCCTCCTCCCTGATTGGCCAGGGCACCTCGAAGCTGGACCGACTCTTCTTCCAAGCGTATGACTTTCTCGCGGAGAAGCTCAGCCTCGCTCTTCCTGCGCTGGAGCTCATTCTCGCAGACCTCTAGCTCCAGAGAGCGTGTCCGCAGGGCCGAACCAGCCTCCTGGCTCCTGGCCTGGCTGTTTTGGAGGTCGGTCCTGGCCTCCCTCAGCTGGGACTTCAGGACCACCAGCTCCCCACCCTTCTGGCTCAGCTCTGACTGGATCTCCTTCAGTTGCTGTTTCAACAGGGATATCTCACCTGACTTCTGACACACCTGGGTGGGGGGGTGCATATTTTGTGAATATTCTCTTACTTTGAAATTGTGTACATGAATCAACGTTGACCCTCACACTTACCCTAACCCATGACCCCTAAACTCCTGACCTTTCTCCTCCTCAGTGTCTCACCTCCCACTTCGTCTCCTCTAGGCGCGGTCCCAACTGGATCTGTTCTCTCTGTATGGAGGCACACCTCCTCTCCAGCACCTCCCTGTCCTGTAGCAGAGAGGAGAAGTCCTCCTGAAGTTTATTTTTCTCCTGCTGCAGCTGGAACACCTGAAGTAGAGACACAGACAGTTAGAGTCGCATTTTGACAGTCCCAAAATCAGGAGATGCTACCAAAACAGCAGCAACATTTCAAACAATAGTACAAATAGTACAAACAATAGTAACTTGCTGTCATACAAAACAGGGTCCTACTTCCCAAATTAAGTTGACTGAACTATCTCTGTATCTCTGTCTGTTGCCTGTAGCTGTAAGGCATGTGGTACTCTCTGAGCCTGTTTCATCTTAGAAAAACTGCTCTGCCTGTATACTATGTTTCTGTATCTATGTCGCTGTATATCCATGTTTCTGTATACTGTATCCTGTCTCTGTCTATCTACACTGTAGATCTGACCTGTAGTTGTAAGGCCTGTTGTACTCTCTGGGCCTTCTGTGTAGCCTGTTTCATCTTGGAAGAGCAGCTCTGTCTCATTTCTTCCAGCTCCCTCTCACAGCGACGCTGCTTTTCCTCGTACACCTACAGCACAGGAGGTCAGGAGTTAGAGGTCAGAGTTTACATACAGATACCACATCCAGAGGCCAAACTGTGAACCAGCACTATTACGGCTTGAAAAGCTATGGAATAATTTAGCTTAGTCAATAGAAACAGCAGAAACAACAGAAACATTTTATACATATTGGTCCTCGAGGCAACACTTTAGGCCTGCTTAAGCCCCTGACATTACACAGACATGAGCCACACCAGGATCGTGTGACTCGTGTTAATTAGGGTAAACCATAAGAAAAAAAGTTAATAAAGCGCTTTCCACTGAAAACAAAAACAAGGGGTTGTTATTGGACCTCCCTGTTTCAGTCAATTATCCTCTCCTTGGTGTCTACTGAACAACTACAAAGTAAAAAAACTCCCCTCTCACCTGACAGATGGCGGCTTCGTTCTCGTCCAGGTTCTCTCTGAGCTGCTGCAGTTCCAAATCCCTCTCCCTCAGCTTCTCCTCCAGCTCCCTCATCACCCCCTCGTACCCCTCCAGAGGCGGGGGTGAGTGCCCACACGACCCACTGTCCGACAGGGGCTGGCCGCGCCCGCTCAGCGACCCCGACCCCGTGCTCTTACTGGATGACGAACGCCCGCTGTCCGAGTTAGAGTGACCGTGGGAGGTTGAGTGACTGTGAACTCCGTGGGTCACCGACCCTCCTCCGTTGGTAGTAGTAGTTCTTCCAGCCCCAGGCTCCAGGCCCAACCCGGACCCTCCAGACCCAGAGGCCTCGCTGTGGGCCAAGCTGTAGCCGGTACTGCTGTGAGTGGGGAGGCTGGACAGGGAGTTACGGCCAGAGTCTGACGTGGAGCAGGACTGGCTGCTGCGAGCGTTGCGTCCTCCGCTGTACGAGTTCCTTTTACTGTCCGAGGAAGAGGAGGAGCAGAGCAGAGATACGACATTTCCGTAGCTCCCCGGGCTGTTGACCACAGTATTTCCGTTATTCCCATTGATAGGTAGGGGCAGGAGGAGGTTGAGGCTGCCCTGGCTCTCTGAGAGGCTGCCCCCTGGCCTCGGGGAGAGGTACTGCACCGAGTGACGGTTCTTGGGGACCACTGGTTTGAATGCAGTGGGACGGATCAGAAACTTCTCCATGTTCTGTAATGGAAGACAGTATTTGTTAATGGTTCTTACAGAAAGGTACAGACATCATTACATTGTGTTTTCAACTATGATTAATGAATTATTATCATGTTCATTATTTTCATTATTGCCTGATAGGCCCCATCAAAGGAAATCTAATCAAGGCCCTCTCAAACGCACATAGAACCACAGCACTGGGCAACCCTTGATTGGGATTTCCGGTTAAATAAAGGTATGATAAAACAAAGGAAATATAAAAGAAACTGACGTTAGTGATATCAGCATTGCTAATTAGGAATGCCTGGTCTCCTCCCAATAAAGACAGGGCCACTGATAGGGTGGAAGGTCATTCTGAAGGCTCTGATTGGTTTAATTGTTATTTATTGGTTTCCAGTAAGCAGTTTTCCTAATGATTTTTCTCACATCTCACTGAATATGTCATGACACAACAGAGGGTGGATGAAAAGAGAGAGAGGGAGAGGAGAAAGATAGAAAGAGAAATACAGGGAGACGAGGAGAGAGAGAGGGAGAGGAAAGAGGCAGGAAGAGAAAGGCGAGAGAGAGAGAAGGGGGGTACAGATCAAGAGAGGAGAGAGAGACAGAAAAAGACAGCTATACACACAGGTCCGGTAAGCAGTTTTCTAAATGATTTCCCTCAGGCCTCAGTGAGTGTGTCAGTGAATGTAAGACAGCTCTGACATTGATTATAAGGTGTGAAGTGATTGATTGTTAACAATTGAAAAGCCTGGCCTCATCGGGCCAAAAACGTATTTTAAACGAACGTCAACATTTGAACAGTCTAATAAATAGATTTCACATGTTATTGAAAAAAATTACAATTGGTTTCTGTTTATGAATGTAACATTAGAATATGAAAGAACATTTATTTCAGGGAACACAATAGCAATTTCATTAGTTTATGCAACTGTAGGCTTTACAGTGCATTTGGAAACTATTCAGACCCCTTGACTTTTTCCACATTTGTTACGTTACAGCCTTATTCTAAAATGGATAAAATAAAATAAAAATCTCAATCTACACACAATACCCCATCATTTTCAGGTCTCTCCAGAGATATTCGATTGGGTTCAAGGCCGGGCTCTGGCTGTGCCACTCAAGGACATTCAGAGACTTGTCCAGAAGCCACTCCTGCATTGTCTTGGCTGTGTGCTTAGGGTCGTTGTCCTGTTGGAAGGTGAACCTTTGACCCAGTCTGAGGTCCTGAGAGCTCTGGAGCAGGTTTTCATCAAGGATCTCTCTGTACTTTGGTCTGTATATTGTTCCCTCAATCCTGACTAGTCTCCCAGCCCTGACGCTGAAAAACATCACCACAGCATGATGCTGCCACCACCACGCTTCACAGTAGGTTTCCTCCAGACATGACACTTGGCATTCAGGCCAAAGAGTTCAATCTTGGCTTCATCAGACCAGAGAATCTTGTTTCTCATGGTCTGAGAGTCCTTTAGGTGGCTTTTGGAAAACTCCAAGTGGGCTGTCATGTGCCTTTTACTGAGGGGCTTTCGTCTGGCCACTCTACCAGGCCTGATTGGTGGAGTGCAGCAGAGATGGTTGTCCTTCTGGAAGGTTCTCCCATCTCCACAGAGGAACTCTGAAGCTCTGTCAGAATGATCATCAGGTTCTTGGTCACCTCCCTGACCAAGGCCCTTCTCCCCCAATTGCTCAGTTTGGCCAGGTGGCAAGCTCTAGGAAGAGTATTGGTGTTTCCAAACTTCTTCCATTTAAGAATGATGGAGGACACTGTGTTCTTGGGGACATTCAATGCTGCAGACATTTTTTGGAACCCTTCCCCAGATCTGCGCTTCAACACAATTCTCTCTGAGCTCTACGGACAATTCCTTTGACCTCATGGCTTGGTTTTTGTTCTGACATGCACTGTCAACTGTGGGACCTTTATATAGACAGGTGTGAGCCTTTCCATGTCCACTCAACTGAATTTACCACAGGTGGACTCCAATCAAGTTGTAGAAACATATCAAAGATTAAATGGAAACAGGATGCACCTGAGCTCAATTTCAAGTCTCATAGCAAAGGGTCTGAATACTTATGCAAATAGGCTATTTCTGTTTATTTTATTTATACATTCGCAAAAATGTTAAAAACCTGTTTTCGCTTTGCCATGATGGGTTATTGTGTGTAGGGTGATGAGGATTTAAAAAAATGTAATCCATTTTAGAATAAGGCTGTAAAGGGAAGGGGTCTGAATACTTTCCGTATGCACTGTATGTACAAACGGAAAAAAACACTAAAACACCACAATTCAAATGTTCAAATCCATTAAATAAACACAATCACAAATATCATTCACAATTCATTCATTAAGGGCAGGTCTTAAGGAACATTATGCATTTAAGAAAATACATTTCAAAAGAAAAGAATGGCATATTTTGAGTTTGGAATCATTGTAATTCTGGCAAAAAGTTTTTGGGAAATAGAGCTCAACGGGTCATTTTTAAGAGTTGTTTGGCAAGAATATTCAATGTGAAACTGCAGAATCTGCACTTTCTGATACTATATAGACATCCAAACGTTTTACCTGCATGTGACTCTGTAGGGGAATTTTTAAAAGTCACGATTTGCACTCCATTTACCAGCCTCTGTGTTAATAACAAGCTGCCGCTGTTCATCAGATTCTTCATATATGACAATACTCTCACCCATCAGACTATTATCAATTAAATCTGGTCTTTCAAGAAACTCGATTTCTATATGAAATTAGTCAATATACACTACATGACCAAAAGCATGTGGACACCAGCTCGTCGAACATCTCATTCCAAAATCATGGGCATTAATATGGAGTTGACCCCCCTTTGCTCTTATAACAGGCTACACACTCTTCTGGGAAGGCTTTCCACTAGATATTGGAACATTGCAGCGGGGACTGGCTTCCATTAACCCACAAGAGCTTAGTGAGGTTGGGCACTGATGTTGGGCAATTAGGCCTGGCTCACAGTTGGCGTTCAAGTTCATCAAAGGTGTTAGATGTGGTCAGGGCTCTGTGCAGGCCAGTTAAGTTCTTCCACACCGATATTGACAAACCATTTCTGTATGGACATCGCTTTGGGCACGGGGCATTGTCATGCTGGAACAGGAGAGGCCTTCCCCAAACTGTTGCCACGAAGTTGGAAACACAGAATTGTCTACAATGTCATTGTATGCTATAGAGTTAAGATTTCCCTTCACTGGAGCTAAGGGGCCTAGCCTGAACCATGAAAAACAGCCCCAGACCATTATTCCTCCTCCACCAAACTTTACAGTTGGCACTATACATTGGGGCAGGAAGCGTTGTCCTGGCATCCGCCAAACCAAGATTTGTCCGTCGGACGGCCAGATGGTGAAGCGTGATTCCAATGGGGGCGAGCGTTACACCACTCCAGCCAATGCTTGGCATTGCGCATGGTGATCTTAGGCTTGTGTGCGGCTGCACGGCCATGGAAACCCATTTCATGAAGCTCCCAATGAACAGTTATTGTGCTGACGTTGCTTCCAGAGGCAGTTTGGAACTTGGTAGTGAGTGTTGCAATCGAGGACTGATGTTTTTTACGTGCTACGTGCTTCAGCACCTGCCGGTCCCGTACGTTTTGCGTCTGAGCCCTTTGTTACTCCTAGACGTTTCTACTTCACAATAACAGCACTTACAGTTGACCGGGGCAGCTCTAGCAAGGCATAAATTTGACCAACTGACTTGTTGGAAAGGTGGCATCCTATGACGGTGCCACGTTGAAAGTCACTGAGGCCATTCCACTGCCATTGTTTGTCTATGGAGATCGCATGGCTGTGTGCTCAAGTTTATACACCTGTCAGGAACGGTGTGGCTGAAATAGCAGAATCTACCAATTTGAAGGGGTGTCCACATACTTTTTAAAAATGTATAATGTAGTTTAGGTGTATTTTCGATGCGCCATCATCAGCTGCGCAGACTGACTGCCAGTGAATAATTTTCGGTGCATGAGGGGCAGAAAAATATACCTTTTAAAACTGCTTATAACACAAACTACGTTTGTAAAATTAAGATTATAACAACGACAGTGTGTTATATAGACTTAGGAAATGTCAAAGTTACATGACTTTAAAAATGTCTGAGTAATTAAAAAAGTTTGAGTCAACATCACGCTCTCCTAGTTTTAAATGATCTATTACAGGCTTTGTCTGAGCTGTGAATAAGGTTCCCTCTCGATCAATAGAAATTAACAGTCAATTAGAGAGAGAGGAGAGAGAGGATTTATGGAAAATAATGTTAGCATATACAGTACCAGTCAAACGTTTGGACACATCTACTCATTCAAGGGTTTTTATTTATTTGTACTATTTTCTACATTGTAGAATAATAGTGACGACATCAAAAATATGAAATAACACATATGGAATCATGTAGTAATCAAAAAAGTGTTAAACAAATCAAAATATATTTTATATTTGAGATTCTTCAAAGTAGCCACCCTTTGCCTTGATGACAGCTTTGCACACTCTTGGCATTCTCTCAACCAGCTTCACCTGGAATGCTTTCCAACTGTCTTGAAATATGCTGAGCACTGGTAACTCTAATGAACTTATCCTCTACAGCAGAGGTAACTCTGGGTCTTCCATTCCTGTGGCGGTCCTCATGAGAGCCATTTCATCATAGTGCTTGATGGTTTTTGCGACTGCACTTGAAGAAATGTTCTTGACATTTTCCAGATTGACTGACTTTCATGTGTTAAAGTAATGATGGACTGTTGTTTCTCTTTGCTTATTTGAGCTGTTCTTGACATAATATGGACTTTTACCAAATAGGGCTATATTCTGTATACCACCCCATACACCTTTGTAACCGAAAGGTTGCAAGTTCAAATCCCCTAGCTCACAAGGTACAAATCTGTCGTTCTGCCCCTGAACAGGCAGTTAACCCACTGTTCCTAGTCTGTCATTGAAAATAAGCATATGTTCTTAACTGACTTGCCTAGTTAAATAAAGGTAAAATAAAATAAAATACACTACTGATTGGCTCAATTAAGAAGGAAAGAAATTCCACAAATGAACTTTTAACAAGGCACACCTGTTAATTGAAATGCATTCAAGGTGACTACCTCATGAAGCTGGTTGAGAGAATGCCGAGAGTGTGCAAAGCTGTCATCAAGGCAAAGGGTGGCTACTTTCAAGAATCTCAAATACATAATACATTTCCATTTGTATATATTTCAAACTTTTTTGGTTACTACATGATTCCATATGTGTTATTTCATAGTTTTGATGTCTTCGCTATTATTCTACGCTGTAGAAACATTTTAAAAATAAATAAAAACCCTGGAATGAGTAGGTGTGTCCTAACATTTGACTGGTACTGTAGTTGGCCTAGCACACCACCAGTGCTGCTTATTTTAGCTGGGAGTAGTTAGGTAATAGTGAGGTACTGAAAGTTCACTACACCATTAGCTAGAAGTATTATTAGCTAGCTAGATTCTATGTTCTGTATATTAGCTTAGTGAGGATTTTACAAATGAAACATACAACTGAGAAAGAAAAAAAGTATAGTAATGATAACACAATGAAATGTATGGCCGTTATCAAAGGGAAGTTGGGATGGTCTTTTCTTGACTAGGACTTATTAGGGATACACAGATATGACCTCGGGAACCACTTGACATTTTGGGAATCCCTATCCGACACTCACCTTCTCCAGTTTTCCCGACACAGGGATGAGTTTGGGCGGCGGACCGCCAATATTCCCGTTGAGACCTCGGTTATCCCTCTGCTCCTCCGAGTCGCTACACGGACTCCCGTCCGCCACCACATGGTTATCATTCCAGTCTCCTACAGTCACCACCTCAGTCACAAACCCATAGTTTCCATTCCCTGCACCACCACCACCTCCAGCCGCACACCCTACCCCACCAGCAGAGTTACCTGCCCGGGGCTGCTTCTTGGTGGGCAGTGGCGGGGGCTGGAGCTGTGTGATCTGGATCTGGTTGTTGATGACCAGTAGTTGTTCCAGGGAGCTCGCGCTGGTCAGGGTGTTGCTATCACCCTGGAGCCTGAAACAGCTGGTGGTTGGGGTGTTATGGCGTGTCTTAGTGCTGAAATAAAAATAATTTATAATAATAATTGATTGGAATTACAGTATTTAGCATTTTTACAGTAGCTATTTTCCATTGTATAAAAAAGTAACCTTTATTTAACTGGGCAAGTCAGTTAAGAACAAATTCTTATTTACAACGACGGCCTACACCAGCCAAACCCGGACGACATTGGGCCAATTGTGAGCCGCCCTATGGGTCTCTCAATCACAGCCGGTTGTGATACAGCCTGGATTTGAACTAGGGTGTCTGTAGTGACACCTCTAGCATTGAGAGGACTGCCTTAGACTGCTGCGCCACTCAGGAGCCAGTAAGGGAGGAATCACTAGCCTGGTCCAAGATCTGTTTGTGCTCTTGTTTGGCATGACAATCCCAGGAGTTGGCAAGAGAGCAGAAACAAGGTAAAAAACTGGAACCCAGGCTAGGAAATCATCTCATCCACAACCAATATAGCCTGAGTGTCAGTCTGTTTGTGCTATCATGCCAACTCCTTGTCACTTATTTTCCAACCATGTTTGGCTTGACCAGAACAACAATAAAGTATGTAAGAGCACTTAAACAGACTGGCATCCGGCCACGACTAATGAGTAGCACCCTACCTGAACTCGCTGGCGGCCCGGCAGTGTCGCTGCTCCTGATAGGTCCGGCCAGAGATGAGGCTGCTGACGGAGCCCATGGTGGCTCCGGGGCCACAGGGCCCTCCAACCACAGGGGAGAGGGAGATGATGTCGAGGCTGGTAGGAGGCTTGGGGTGGTCAGTTGTGGACACAGGCAGGGTCTGAACCAGAGCCATGGTACCTGGACAAGGCCGGACATACACTGAACACACACTCTGCATCGAGAGAGAGGGGAAGAAAAGTTTAATTTTAAGTACACTTCATTGGGACATTATTAAGGCTGATCATTGTTACAGGTCATAGTCAAACATATTTCCCATCCTTTCCCTTCAACATTCAAAATATTACGTTTTTAAAAATCTGATTTAACGAGACAGAAAGATTGTGGGTGAATGTGTAGAATTGTGTGTGTGTTTGTGTGCTTCGTGTTTAAGTATTTAATTTCCAGACAGTATTATGTTAGTGTGAGTTGCCTGGGGGACAGAGAGGGGACATATTATACTACATATTATGTACTTCAAAGCCCAGTCCTCCCTGAGGCTTCCAGGCAGGACACCCATCAACTCTATGCCAAATTGAATTAGTGTTTTTGCCCAGGATACCAAGCGTCCAGTACACAAGTGCAAGGAACACAGGCCATATTCAGCCAACAGTCAGAGAAAGGATAGGTAGCAGAGAGAGAGGGAGGAAATATAGGTGGAGAAATAAGGACAAAGAGAAGGCGAAAGGAATTGGGGACTCCTAGGTTCTGAGGAGGACACCTTCTGAGGGAGTACTAACCGAGGAGTGTCAGGGTTGTTCAACAACTCTATCAGTTACTGGTCACTCTCTAACACCTCAATGATTCTCCGCTGGAGGTGTTTGTTTGTGTGTGTGTGTGTGTGTGTGTGTGTGTGTGCGCGCACATATGAAGATGCAAGCAAAACTCAGCGGTGTGTGTGTTATGCAAGAAGTTTACCATTTCCCAGACCAGAATCACCATGGATCATGTCCTCCATATACCTTCCCCCATCCACCCCCACCCCTCCCCTCAGCCCCAGCCAAGGTCTACTCTGCCTGGGATAATGGCATTAGTAGACCATCCGGGATGGTAGGTGATCCCCCCAGCCCTAACCCTGTGACCCCAGCAGGAGTGGGACGTAGCTGGGCAGACTCCCTACTCTCTCCTCCCTGACTTCCAGGGGCCTGGTTTTGTTCCTGCTGCTCTGGGATACAAAGCCCCAGATCTAATTTCCCTCTGATGTTGTTCACTGCTTATTTCTAAAGTTATGAAGTTCCTCCCTCGCATGCAACTCCTCCTCCCACACACACACATTCCCTGCCCCCTTCTCTTTCACTAGTCAAACTAAGCAAAAATTCAACAGCCCCTCCACCTTCTCCTCTCCAAAACATGCTGAGAAAGTGGGTGAGCGCTCCTTTGCTTCAGAGGCAATGAAGGCAACTAGCATAGGGTGATTTGGAAGCATGACACAAAAACATGCGACAAAACATTCAAGTCTCTCTTTCTTTGGAAGCTTATGTAAAGCAGTTTAACACATTTTCAAGTATGAGTATTATAGAAGTATTCCTTTATAGAAAACACTTTAAACATTAAGCAAAGTGCCAAACGATTTTGGGTTGCACTTCACTGATGAAATAAGGAGTAATTGGCAGGGAAATAACAGGAAACGACCGAGAAATAACACAGTAATGACAGGGTAATAGCCCGTTCATAGTTAGTATCTAGCTGCTAAATAACATTATAAAGGGTGCCACATTTTCCTGGTTGTTATGTAGAAACAAGTATTTGTTACTTAAGAACTATAAATACTAGAGGCTAATAAGCACAAACTATGTAGTAAATATTCAAGGCCATTTCACCTGTTCTCAATAAAACTGTATACTCATATAGAATGTAGAAATCATTTTTATTCAACAGAAACGTTTGACAAACTACATCATACTGTATGTGGGCCAACCACAAAACAAGGCTTCTGGTAGCTACAGTTGAAGTCGGAAGTTTACATACACCTTAGCCAAATTCATTTAAACTCAGTTTTTCACAATTCCTGACATTTAATCATAGTAAAAAGTCCCTGTCTTAGGTCAGTTAGGATCACCACTTTATTTTAAGAATGTGAAATGTCAGAATAATAGTAGAGAGAATGATTTATTTCCGCTTTTATTTCTTTCATCACATTCCCAGTGGGTCAGAAGTTTACATACACTCAATTAGCATTTAGTAGCATTGCCTTTAAGTTGATTAACTTGGGTCAAACGTTTCGGTGAGCCTTCCACAAGCTTCCCACAATAAGTTGGGTGAATTTTGGCCCATTCGTCCTAACAGAGCTGGTGTAACTGAGTCAGGTTTGTAGGCCTCCTTGTTCGCACACGCTTTTTCAGTTCTGCCCACAAATGTTCTATAGGATGGAGGTCAGGGCTTTGTGATGGCCACTCCAATACCTTGAATTTGTTGTCCTTAAGCCATTTTGCCACAACTTTGGAAGTGTGATTTGATTAATTTTCCATTTGGAAGACCTTTTGCGACCAAGCTTTAACTTCCTGAATGATGTCTTGAGATGTGGCTTCAATATATCCACATAATTTCCATCCTCATTATGCCATCTATTTTGTGAAGTGCACCAGTCCCTCCTGCAGCAAAGCACCCCCATCAAATTATGCTGCCACCCCCGTGCTTCCCGGTTGGGATGGTGTTCTTCGGCTTGCAAGCCTCCCCCCTTTTCCTCCAAACATAACGATGGTCATTATGGCCAAACAGTTCTATATTTGTTTCATCAAATCCGAGGACATTTCTCCAAAAAGTACGATCTTTGTCCCCATGTGCAGTTGCAAACCGGTTTGTAGTCTGGATTTTTATGGCGGTTTTGGAGCAATGGCTTCTTCCTCTCTGAGCAGCCTTTCAGGTTATGTCGATATAAGATTTGTTTTACTGTGGATATAGATACTTTTGTACCTGTTTCCTCCAGCATCTTCACAAGGTCCTTTGTGCTGTTGTCCTGGGATTGATTTGCACTTTTCGCACCAACGTACGTTCATCTCTAGGAGACAGAACGCGTCTCCTTCCTGAGTGATATGACGGCTGCGTGGTCCCATGGTGTTTATACTTGCATACTATTGTTTGTACAGATTATCGTGGTACCTTCAGGCATTTGGAAATTGCTCCCAAGGATGAACCAGAAGTCTGGAGTCTTGGCTGATTTCTTTTGATTTTCCGATGATGTCAAGCTAAGAGGCACTGAATTTGAAGGTAGGCCTTGAAATACATCCACAGGTACACCTCCAATTTCCTCAAATTATGTCAGTTAGAAGCTTCTAAAGCCATGACATCATTTTTTGGAAATTTCCAAGCTTTTTACAGGCAGTTAACTTAGTTATGTAAACTTCTGACCCACTGGAATTGTGATACAGTGAATTATAAGTGGAATAATCTGTCTGTAAACTATTGTTGGAAAAAGTACTTGTGTCATGCACAAAGTAGATGTCCTAACCGACTTGCCAAAACTATAGTTTGTTAACAAGACATTTGTGGAGTGGTTGAAAAACGAGTTTTAATGACTCCAACCTAAGTGTATGTAAACTTCCGACTTCAACCATAGCTAGCCTAGCTAAACAACCTAGCATTGCATCACATAGTGTATAACTATTTTAACGCAGTACTAATACATCACCAACTTTTCCGTGTTCTAAACTTTTTAAACAATACATAACTCTCCTCAGCAAGCATCAAAGAAGACTGAGGAGAGAAAGCACAGTGCAGGCTGCTGATCAGACGTTACTGCAGACCAAAGCCATCCACCCAAGAGCGATTCTCAATCACAAAAAGCAGGCATAAAAAATAACAAATAGCACGGAAAAGTATGTTTTCATATTTTTTGTTTTTGCTTTAGAATACAGTGCTGAAGCACCCTAGTTATACTGAATGAAGAACCAGTAATGAACCTAATAATTACAGTCAGTAACAACTGACTATTTGCACATCACCTGTAAGTACTGGATAACTAGGAGAAAAAGACCCAAAAGGTATGTTTGTGGTTGGTCTACATACAGTCTAAGTAGGTCTATGATGTCTTTTCTCAGATCAAATCAAAAGCATTTCTATAAAGGTTCAGGTGAAATGGCCTTGAATACTTAATACATAAGTTGTGCTTCTTACCCTCTAATACTTGTAGTTCTAAAGTAACAAATAATTGTTTATACATAACAACCAGGAAAATGTGTTACCCTTAATATTGTTATTTAGCTGCTAGATACTAACTATGAATGGGCTATTACTGTATTGTTACCCTGTCGTTATTTGCCTGTTAATTCACTGTGATTACCCCTTATTTCAGCACTGTAAACCAACGTGCTACATGAGTTTGTTTGGTGGTGCAACTCTATTCCCCATCTTTGAAGACCTTCTCTCATCTGACATATGACTGAGGAGATGGAACAGAGGAATTAGGTTCCAGATACCTCTGTCTTTCTAATATCTAGTTGATGAGACTGAGGGGTAGTGTTGTGACAGAGGATCTTTACCTCTACCCTGATAGGATCCGTGACTGGAATGGGATCCGTGACTGGGAAGTATAATCCCGTTATAAGTAGGTTTGATCCAGTCTGTTAGTAAGGCCAGGGTTGCCACGGGGAGGAAAGGATTATTCCGGATATCTGATATCTGGAATCTAACAGAATCTTTGTAGAGTTTCGGAATGTCTACGTTGCTCCAGACAGAGAAAGAAAGAGGTGCAGCAGAGATACCAAATATATTGGGAATAAGGACACTTCAGACTTACTCCTGTTTGCTTAGTGTTTGGTGTGCACACAGATACTGAGCAGGATCGGTGAAGGGGGTAATTTTGTGTTCAAGCATTCTCATTTTGACGCCAAATCCACCACTGGTGTGCATGGCCATAAAGCTCTCTTTTCATGTCATCTGACCAAAGCACCGGTTCCAGATCCAAGTACCAAAGTCGTTTAGCAAACTCCAGGCATTTACATTGGTTGGATGACATCAAAATAGAGCTCTTTGTTCATGCACACCAGTGGTGTGTTAGGCATCGAAATGAGAATGCATGAGCAGAAAAGAACCCTATACCTACTGTAAAACATGGTGGTGGATCTTTGATGTTATGGTGCTAATTTGCTTCCACTGGTCCTGGGCTACTTGTTAAGGTCAGAACCCCACATTTCATTGTGCCAATCAAGATATTTTAAAATGTAAGAAATAATAGTATCTCTGTAACTGCCTTAGTGATCAAATTCTCTCAGTTATGCAAGCACACCACCTGTGCCATTAAGGTCCAGACCTTTTGTCAGAGGCCGCATTACAGGTTACAATGACAGCCTTTCAGTTGCAAAAAAAATATCAGACTTTGCATGTGGAAATGTTGTATAATGTACCATTAACACAAAAACAATGTTTTAAGTGAGAATTAGGCATTGGTCTGAAGTTGAAAAAATTAAGAAAGTTTACATCAGATGAGCACCACAATACCTACAGTACTTCCCCCAGGCTCTATCAAGGTTTTCCAGCACACAGCTTTGACCTACTACAGTAGCTATGTTGGTCTATTGTACTTCAAACAATGTGTAGGTAGCTTGCTTAGGTTTCAAACTTTCTCAAAGAAGCTAATTCATACTCTTCAGAAGGTTAATGGACTTTACAGTGTCCTGCTATTAATATAATGTATATTTTTAATTATTTTAATTTCACTTTTATTTAACCAGGTAGGCCAGTTGAGAACAAGTTATCATTTACAACTGCAACCTGGCCAAGATAAAGTGCGACAAAAACAACAACACAGAGTTACACATAATCAAACGTTTACCCAGCTAGCTAGCTACATGTCTTAACAAAATACTCCACCATGCAAGTAACGGTAGCTAACGACTTTAGTACATTGCGCTGTTCCGTACATTTGACCTTATTTTAGCGCCCCAAAAACGTAATACTTCAAGGTCAACTGTAATATTAATACCATTGTAAAGCACCATTTCTTCCCTTTCCAGCAAAATCAATGACGAGACCTTCATACTGCCCATCTCTGCATGATTGAAGAAGGCAATGGAGCTCCGTCGGATCTTTAAAAAAATGGCGAGTGGGGAAGCGAAAGCTTCCCATCATAGTGATAGGGGGAGCTATGTTGTGTGGGGAAACTGCTTTTCCCCCCGATTTGTCCAACTTATCACCTCTAAAATGTAAATAAAACACTTTGAAGAGTTTATATAATGTCTCATCACATACCAGTTGAAGGTTTGTGTCAATTTGCATAGGGTTTTTAGGGCGGCGCTAAACTTATCTTCACAATTAAACTGTGGCTGTCACGGTTTTTGCGAGTCATTACTTTTTTTGGTTACTACATGATTCCATATGTGTTATTTCATAGTTTTGATGTCTTCACTATTCTACTATGTATAAAATAGTAAAAATAAAGAAAAACCCTTAAATGAGTACCGTAGGTGTGTCCAAACATTTGATTGGTACTGTATATGGTGACTGTTTAGTGACAATAAGGGGTTAAATACATGTTAAAAAAACAACAAATGTTTCCTGACCTCTCAGATATTGGACAGAAATCAGAACAAACATTTAGATTTTTTGTTGTGACTATCTGTTGTTCCATGTAGTGAATCTCTTATTTAATGCGTTATGGGCTAATAGCAAATATATGAGCTAATAGCAAATCATTTTTTTATACAGATTTTTATACTTCAAGGGGTCTTAAAATTCAAAATGAAATTGCATGATTCTAGGTATGACCTTCTTAAAACAATTCCATATAGGTTAGTACCCCCCCAGCTTAGACTCTTATGGGTTAAATTGTGAGCCAACATGTTTCCAACATTTTTTTTCTCTCGTCTCTCTGCAAGCAGACATATAGTGAACAATATGTTGGAAAATCTAATCGCAATAAAATTGCAGCATCGAATAGCAATACATATAGAATCATAGAGAATTGCAATAGACATATCGTATTACAAATCAAATCAAAGTTTATTTGTCACGTGCGCCAAATACAACAGTGAAATGCTTACTTACAGGCTCTAACCAACAGTGCAAAAAAGGTATTAGGTGAACAATAGGTAAGTCAATTAATAAAAACAACAGTAAAAAGACTGAAAAATAACAGTAGTGAGGCTATATACAGTAGCAAGGCTATAACAGCAGCGAGGCTATATACAGACACCGGTTAGTCAGGCTTATTGAAGTACTATGTACATGTAGATATGGTTAAAGTGACTATGCATATATGATGAACAGAGAGTAGCAGTAGTGTAAAAGAGGGGTTGGTGGGTGGTGGGACACAATGCAGATAGCCCAGTTAGCCAATGTGCGGGGGGCACTGGTTGTTCGGGCCAATTGAGGTAGTATGTACATGAATGTATAGTTAAAATGACTATGCATATATGATAAACAGAGAGTATCAGCAGTGTAAATGAGGGGTTGGGGGGGGGGACAACACACAACGCAAATAGTCAGGATAGCCATTTGATTACATGTTCAGGAGTCTTATGGCTTGGGGGTAAAAACTGTTGAGAATACTTTTTGTCCTAGACTTGGCACTCCGGTACCGCTTGCCATGCGGTAGTAGAGAGAACAGTCTATGACTGGGGTGGCTGGGGTCTTTGACAATTTTCCGGGCCTTCCTCTGACACCGCCTGGTGTAGAGGTCCTGGATGGCAGGTAGCTTAGCCCCAGTGATGTACTGGGCCGTACGCACTACCCTCTGTAGTGCCTTGCGGTCAGAGGCCGAGCAGTTGCCGTACCAGGCAGTTATGCTCTCGATGGTGCAGCTGTAGAACCTTTTGAGGATCTGAGGACCCATGCAAAATCTTTTTAGTTTCCTGAGGGGGAATAGGCTTTGTCATGCCCCCTTCACAACTGTCTTGGTGTGTTTGTACCATTCTAGTTTGTTGGTGATGTGAACACCAAATAACTTGAAGCTCTCAACCTGCTCCACTACAGCCCTGTCGATGAGAATGGGGGCGTGCTCAGTCATCCTTTTCCTGTAGTCCACAATCATCTCCTCAGTCTTGGTTACGTTGAGGGATAGTATTGACACCTACTGTAAGTATCGCGATCATATCATATTGTGAGGTCACTGGCAAAGAGGTGGGGCTTTAGGAGGGATTGAAAGATAGTGATGGAATCCAAGTCACTGATGGAATAAGTTCCAGAGCCTAGGAGCAACCCTGGAGAAGGCCCTGTCGCCAAAGTTCTGGAGCTTCTACCTGGGGATGACAAGGTGGCCTGCTGTGGTCGAACAGAGTGCGTGTGTGGGATGATGGAGGAGAAGAAGGTTTGAGAGGTAAGAGGGGGGTGCAAGGTGATGAAGGGCTTTGTAGGTCATGCCTAAAAATATGAACAGTGATATTCAGTGATGTGTTGGGTTGGATTTGCACCAAACATAACACTTTGTATTCAGGACATAAAGTTAATTTATTTTCCAATTGTTTTGCAGTTTTACTTTAGTGCTCTTTACAAAACAGGATGCATGTTTAGGAATATTTTTATTCTCTACAGGCTTCCTTCTTTTCACTCTGTCATTTAGGTTAGTATTGTGGAGTAACTATAATGTTGTTGATCCATCCTCAGTTTTCTCCTATCACAGCCATTAAACTCTGTAGCTGTTTTAAAGTCACCATTGGCCTCATGGTGAAATCCCTGAGCGGTTTCCTTCCTCTCCGGCAACTGAGTTAGGAAGGATGCCTGTATCTTTGTAGTGACTGGGTGTATGATACACCATCCAAAGTCACCATCGCATGGCAAGCGGTACCGGAGTGCCAAGTCTAGGACAAAGTTTCATTTTTTATTATTTTGTAAAAATGTCTAAAAACATCATTCTACATTATGGGGATTGTGTGAAGGCCAGTGACACAAAATCTGAATTTAATCCATTTTAAATTCAGGAATGTGGAAAAAGTCAATAGGTATGAATACTTTCTGAAGGCACTGTAAAACATAGTTTTAGTTTTTAATTGCCCTTACATTCCTACACAGTGACTGTCTGTCTGATGTCTCTGTCACCTTCCCTCACATGGCTTGAAGACCTGTAGCGTGTGTGTGTGTGTGTGTCCATTTCTTACTAACCACTATGGCTGCCAGTCGGCTTCTGTGTTAGCCAATTTTTCCTTGTTTAGTTTGGGAAGTACCTAGCTGCCACCAGGTACTGACCCACTTCATTAAAGCAGGATTTCTATGCTGTAACACAGAATACATGCACGTGCACATGAACATGCACATGCACACACACAGATCAAACACAGCTAGAGACTGGCAACAAAAGCCAGTTTCGTTTTTTTTATTTTATGGCCAACTGGTTGCTATTGCAGACTTCAGCTGCTCTCTCTGTTTGGATTGGTTGCCATGGCACCAGAGAGGCCTACATGTTTCATGCCCGGGGTGGAACGAGATAGAGAGAGGGAGGGTGGGAATAAGTGAATGAAGAAAGGAAAAGGAGAAAAACAAAAGAAAGAAAGAATGAAAGAAGATACCGGGAATAGGTAAAATAATAAAAAGAGAGAAAGAGAGAGTGAATGAGTGAGTCGGGGTGTGAGTCAGTGTCTGTTTGTGTATCAGTCTGACAGGGGGAGGTTGGCTCCTTAGCATCTCAAAGCATCTGGGCTCCATTATGGCCAGACTGTAGAGAGGGCTGAAGACTGAATCACACACGCATGCACACAGGAACACACACAGCAGGTAGAGTTCACTGTATGGGCATAACAGGAGTGTTAAGATGCTACCAAAGTTACACAGTGAGACAATGGTGGTTGTATGCAGCATTGGTCATCATAGTCACAACAGGGTTTGATTAATCAGGTCTTGGCTGGTCATTATAATCGCTACAGGGTTTGATTAATCAGGTATTGGCTGGTCATTATAATCGCATCAAGGTTTGATTAATCAGGTCTTGGCTGGACATTATAATCGCTACAGGGATTGATTAATCAGGTATTGGCTACAATCCCTGCTTAATAACGCCCTGTGTTAAACAGTTTAGAGAATCATACACTGCCAGAAACATACAGGTAGGAAGGAAGGAAGAATTAAAGAGTAACAGAGTAGGAGAAGAACAATGCCAGGAGAGGAGAAATATAGAGTGTGAAAACTTGAGCGAGAGAAAAGAGAAAGAGAGAGGGAGGTGCTCCATCAGAAGCCTTGTTTATTTAAAAACATCCATACAATATCAGACACATATCGCTAACCCTTTTGTCTAATAGCAAAAAATATCAGTACTGGCTCCATATCTTCCCAGTGTAACTCATGCTTACTCTTCTATTCTACTTTATTCTACTCTACTATGATCTATTCAATTATATTCCACTTTATTCTATTCTATTCTATTGTATTTATTCTGTGGGTTAGGGCATATGGTATACAGTAGGAGACAGCTCTGGACAGATGAGGTAAACAGACAGTTGGTCCTCAGTCAGCAGGTCTGGGAATTGGGAGGGAAGGCATTGGAAGTATGTGAGGGGAAATGGCTGAGTTGAATCTTGCTCTCAAAGTCCAGTCGGAAATTTTAGAATTTCCAACCACTAATGGTTATTTAGCGGTGGCCGGTGGTCAGACAGACAGACACTTGCGTGTGTGTGTGTGGGGGGGGGGGGGGGGGGGGGGGGGGGGTTGCGGCTCGCGGTCAGACAGGCAGACAGGGATAATGTGAATACCGCTGGTGGTGGTGGTTGTGGGTGTGTGGAGAGACTCGGCACCACTCTGCCAGCCTACTACGGTCCATCAGACACCAGTCCCAAATCAACCCCTTGACGCCTCCCCTTGTTTAGTTGAATCCAGTGTGTTGGTACTGGTCTGGAACAAAAGCCTTAGCTACACTGTGTTGTTTTGTTGCTGTAAACCAATGGGACAAGTAGCTCACAGTATTGTATTCTGGTTAAGATGATCCCCTTAGGGTCTGTTGTGTTGAGTTTTACAACCAACTCTGACTGCTCTGGCAATAATTGTCGAGGAGCTCAGAAAACTAGAGAGAAAGAAGCAACAAAAAGAGAGGGGGGCAGAAAGAGGATAGGTAAGCCTAGTAATAGCACCCTGTTTCTGGGGAGAGGATAACTACCACACCTAGGCTTCACCAGGAGAAACTAGGTCACACTATCACAGAGCTTCAAAATGTTGTCTGCTTCTGCTCGGCAGTCAAGATTTCAACAAAGCTAAAGTTATGTTAGAGACAGTTGAACTGTCATCCAATTAATCATTAGTAGTTTCCTCGTTGCTGACTTCAAGCAGAATGCATAGTTGGTAGGATTAGACACACACACAGGCACAGACACACACACAAATGAATTCCACACCAGCTGTTACATAAGAAGTGCTGCCTAAGTCCAACTGTGCCAGGCAGTGTGTAATTCAGGATAACTAGAATGTATAATTCAAGATAACTCATCATGGAGAGACAGAGGGCTCTATTTTCAGATGGCGCTAAGGAGACGCAAGTGTCAAACGTACATTCGTTTGCAATTTTGTAATGTAAAAACTGCCAGCCTGGCATTTCCCACCCCTTACGCCAGATTCGGCAATTTACCTGTCTGGCAATATTTAAGATTAACATTTTTATTAGAATTTGATTTGAATTATTCACTCTCTTTTTAAGCCTTATTAGTGAATTTAATCTAGCTTATTAACAACGTTTGGCATGTCCATGGCTCAGACATGGCAGACACAATGCAATTTACAGTAGGCCTAGCCCCTATATCAGTTTAGATGCTGTTTAACAATATCTTTCCATATTGAAGCCATGCAATTAGGCTTCTTACAATGTGGACTGTAAATATGTTCAAAATATTTAGCAAAGATGGGATAGGCCTACATACAGTACATTTTGTAATTTAGTTTCTGCAGGCTATTTAAAAAACTAAGCTATAACAGACTAACATTCATATTGGAGTTGATGATTACGCAATATATAACATACCATAAATACACAACTTAAAGCAACCGCATATTTAGCCATAGTGCAAGTACTGATTGACCAGTGAAGGGTCAAGCCTCGACACACTTACAACTTGTTAATTCATCAAAACCCAGCCCTTTAGCTCCACTGCCAGCTACTGTGATCATAATTCCGGCTGTGAAAATAGCAAAAAATATTTTGGACACGCCCGAACCTATAGCGCTACCACCAGCGCTAAGATTTCCCATTGTGTTAGGTTTATTAAAATAGAGCCCAGAGTCTGAGTGAGTAGGGGGAAACCACCTAAGTACAAAAGGGATTATACACGCACACACACACACTCACAGACCCATAGACACACACACACTCACAGACACACACACACACTCACAGACACACAGACACACACACACAGACTCACAGAAACTCACACAGATACTCACACAGACAGACAGACAGACAGACAGACAGACAGACAGACAGACAGACAGACAGACAGACAGACAGACAGACAGACAGACAGACAGACAGACAGACAGACAGACAGACCCACAGACAGACAGACAGACAGACAGACAGACAGACAGACAGACAGACAGACAGACAGACAGACAGACAGTGTTCTGTCACTTTAACTCTAGCTGCCAGAGAGATTGAGAGATGGGGGGATGGATAGAGGGATGGAGGGGGAACAGAGTGGTGTGGAAAACACTGATTCAGCACAGTGAGCTGAGACCAAACCTACTTTAATGAGCTCTCTTGCCCTCTCTTTAAGCTCTTCTTTCTCTCACACACCTCTCTCTACTCCCCTCCCTCCACCCCCCCTCTCACTCAAACCTTATATAAAGGCCTGGCACACGGGTCAACAGAAAGAAGAGAGAGAATCAGAGGGGAGGAGGGAAAATAGGGAATAGGAAAGGAGAAAAGGAGATGTTATGAAGGTTTGGGAAGGACAGAAAAATGCATCATGTTATATGTCACATTTCCGGCTCAGGGACTGGAAACAGCAACTTTTCGGTTACTGGCCCAACACTCTTAACTGCTAGGCTACCTATAGTGTGAGTCAACATTAGGTCAATGTGGAAAGGGTTACGAGACCCGCAGCATGAGACACACATTTACAGTACCTCATCTGTTCCAAAGTATATGAGGTAACCATCCTTTCCACCTCTTCCACTGTTCAGTCTGTCTGTCTGGCTCTCTCTCTCTCTCTCTCTCTCTCTCTCTCTCTCGCTCTCAGATATTCTCGAAACCAATCTTTGTTTCTATCCTGACATGTTGTCATACAAAGTGAAATATGCCATTACCCTTATCACAGTTTAACCAGTCTAGACAATTACAGTGTACATTGTAGAATAATAGTGAAGACATCAAAACTATGAAATGACACATATGGAATCATGTAGTAACCAAAAAAGTGTTACAATTTTTTACTCTTCAAAGTAGCCACCCATTGCCTTGATGACAGCTTTGCACACTCTCGGCATTCTCTAGTGAAGACATAGTTTTGATGTCTTCACTATTACTATCCAATGTAGAAATGAGTAAAAAATAAAGAAAACCCCTTTAATGAGTAGGTGAGCCAACATTTTTACTGGTACTGTATGTCTCAGATAGATCATCAACATAAACGTTGTGGCCAAACAAAAATCGAGAATATGAAGTTGAGCTGAATTTAGATTCCAAACGGAATCACTGTTGTTAGGGTTTGGTTTAACCAGGCTACATGAGATAGCTGCAGTGCATAGAGTCTGTAAACATATGTGCTGACACATCCTGCGTAACAACACTGAGGAAAAATGACAATGTTCCTGTGATGAAGAAACAGCTCATTAAAAAGAGACAACTACACAACAGTAACCACTTCTGTGCTCTACTCTCTCACCAAGACAAACTGTGTGTGTGTGTGTTTGTGTTTGCAACTTGTTGCTCCTCATACATAGTGGTTAGTTTAGTGTGTGTGTGTGTATGTGTACTGTGTGTATTTGTGTACAGACTGAATAACTCCTTTCTCCTGGCAAGCTGTCAGACAGAAGGGTAACAGGTTTTTATCCAAAACCTCAGTAACATAGACCACAGATCAATAATCTACAGCCAATTTCTGAATATCAATTATCCAATAACTACAATTCACAGGCTGCCAAAACCTAATTTCACCCCCAAAAACCATCCTTATCCCAAAGTCCTGAGTCCCATCAACCTAAACTCCCACTTCACCCCTCCTCAAAACTTTGACGCAACCCCCCCACCTTAGCCCTTAAACCACCCCAAACACCCACCCTTGACTTAAGACTCACCCACACATCAGAATATCCAGTTACTATGGAACTGCCCTCAGAAAAAAACCTAGCAACTGCCTGGCGGTCAGTTTAGAGTTGTAGTTATTGTTGTTCTGTCCCGATATTAACTCCAGTATGAACTGATCTGGAGTCAGCCTGTACTGCCAGTAAGCCAGGCTGCATTTAGCTAAAACAGCCTGGCTTACTGTGGCATTTCTAGAGTGGTTTCCTACCCTGTAACGCTCTGTCTTTCTGTTTAGGTAGGCGAGCTTTCATACACACACACTCGTAGTGATTTTCTTATGGTCTATATACCTGGAGTTGGAAAATGTGGGATAGCATTATCACCTCACACCTTCCATTGATGGAACTGCTTTCCCACACCGCCTCGAGGGCCTAAAGTTCCAATTGGTAACTTTGATTGACTAAACAGAGAAAACGTCAAATATTTCCTAAGCATACACTCATGCATGTGAGCACACCCACACCCACACCCACACCCACACACACACACACACACTTCAGAGTAAGTTTGATCATGAACCACGCTGTGGCTTGCTCACACACACTCACCCCAGTGAAACGCCTGCATTGCTGCCTCCACTTGTCTCCGTCTCTCCTGAAGAAAATCACTATGGTCCCAGTTCGTTAACTCAAATCTTCCTCTCTTTCTCTCTGTTTCTCCTCTCTCGTTCTCCTCTAACTTTCCTTTATTCCACAGACCACTGTGAGGAGTTTTAAAAGGAAGCACTCTTTCCTTCTCCCCTTTGATCTCTTCTCCTCTCTTTCCCCCTACTCTGCTTTTCTTCCTTCCCTGCTGTCTGTCTTAGCTCCGCCTCCTTCCCCTCCTCCACTTTTCCCCTCCTCCCTCTGCTCTCTCACTTTGTTTGCTGGCCCCCCCCTACTTCTCACACACACACACTCAGCTTTCCTCCAATTCTCTCCTCGCTTTTTCTTATTCTCTCGCGTTCACAAATATGCGCGCACGCGCACACACACACACACACACACACACACACACACACACACACACACCACTAGGGTCTGACAACTTGGAAGGAAAATTACTGAGGATAATAGCAGACGATATTGCCACTCCTTTTGCCATATTTTCAATTTAAGCCTACTAGAAAGTAGTTCCGCTACCTAGGAATAGTAAAGCCCCCTTTACTGGCTCAAATAGCCGACCAATCAGCCTGTTATCAACTTTTGGGAAAAATTGTGTTTGACCAGATACAATGCTATTTTACAGTAAACAAATTGACAACAAACTTTCAGCATGCTTATAGGGAAGGACACTCAACAAGCACAGCACTTACACAAATGACTGGCTGAGAGAAATCTATGCTAAAAAGATTGTGGGGACTGTGTTGTTAGACTTCAGTGTGGCTTTTGACACTATCGATCGTTGTCTGCTGCTGGAAAAATGTATGTGTTATGGCTTTACAACCCCTGCTATATTGGATAAAGAGTTACCTGTCTAACAGAACACAGAGGGTGTTCTTTAATGGAAGCCTCTCCAACATAATCCAAGTAGAATCAGGATTTCCCCAGGGCAGCTGTCTTGGCCCCTTACTTTTTCAATCTTTACTAACGACGTGCCACTGGCCTTGAGTAAAGTCAGTGTGTCTATGTATACGGATGACTCAACACTATACATGTCAGCTGCTACAGCGACTGAAATCACTGCAACACTTAACAAAGAGCTGCAGTTAGTTACAAACTAAAAGCATTGTATTTGGGACAAATAATTCACTAAACCCTGAACCTCAACTAAATCTTGTAATAAATAATGTGGAAATTGAGCAAGTTGATGTGACTAAACTGCTTGGAGTAACCCTGGATTGTAAACGGTTATAGTCCAAATATATGGTTACAACAGTAGCTAAGATAGGGAGAAGTCTGTCCATAATAAAGTGCTGCTCTACATTCTTAACATCACTATCAACAAGGCAGGTCCTACAGGCCCTAGTTTTGTCGCACCTGGACTACTGTTCAGTCATGTGGTCAGGTGCCACAAAAAGGGACATAGGAAAATTGCAATTGGCTCAGAACAGGGCAGCACGGCTGGCCATTAGATGTACACAGAGAGCTAATATTAATAATATGCATGTCAATTTCTCCTGGCTCAAAGTGGAGGAGAGATTGACTTCATCACTACTTGTATTTATGAGAGGTATTGACATGTTGAATGCACCGAGCTGTCTTTTTGAACTACTGTCGCACAGCTCGGACACCCATGCATACCCCACAAGACATGCCACCAGAGGTGTCTTCACAGTCCACAAGTTCAGAACAGACTATGGGAGGAGCACAGTACAGAGCACAGAGCCACGGCTACATGGAACTCTATTCCACATCAAGTAACTGATGCAAGCAGTAAAATTAGATTTAAAAAATAAATACAAATAAATCTTATGGACCAGCAGGGACTGTGAAGCCCCACAAACAGGCACAGAAACATGTATACACACACACACACGGTAACATACGCACTCTACACACACGTACACATGGATTTTGTACTGTAGATATGTGGTAGTGGTGGAGTAGGGGCCTGAAGGCACACAGTGTGTTGTGAAATCTGTGAATGTATTGTAATGTTTTGTTGGACCCCAGGAAGAGTAGCTGCTGCCTTGGCACACTGTGCCTTGGCAGCTAATGGGGATCCATAGAAAATACTAAATCAAATACACACACACACAGAGATCCCCCAACTTCCCTCCTCTTTTTAATCCTGTCTGCATGCTCTCTCCTGCATCTTTCTTTTCTCTCTCTCTCCCTTTCCATGCCTCTCTCGTTCTCAGTTTACCTCTGACTGTCTCTACCTTTTATTTTGTGGGTGATCTACAGCATCCCTTTAATCAGCTTTAACCCCCTCAGACCCTGGTGACAAATCCTGTCCCAATCAAAGCCTGTGGTAACCATAGATGGTAAGTGGATTATACCACAGTAAGCCTCTCTATCCACTCATCCTGATATGGTGGTTAAACACCCCGCAGAACTGGGGACTAGATACAATATATCCATCTGTAATTGAACTGATTACCATCAGCCTACAGAAATCAATCAAAAACCTTCATTCATATACCAAAATCCCTTCCACTCTCCTTTCTCATGTAATTTTCTCCTTTATTCTATCTCTCTGTGCATATGCTTGTTTGTGTGTGCGTGTGCGTGTGCGTGTGTGTGTGTGTGTGTGTGCGCTCAGGCCTATGGGACTGGAATACCTCCCCGGAAGCTGCCCTGAAAAGTAAATAAAAATAACACTGACTGTTTTCATGACAAAACAGGTTATAATTTAGGAACTACAGTTGCGACAGGAGAGAGATTGAGAGAAAGAAATAGAGATGGGGGGGCGGGGGGGATAGAGGAAGGAAGGGGATGGAAAGAGAGCGGGAAAAGAGATATGTGAACCTAATTAACCCAGAGGAAAGGGAGTAGAGTTACATAACACGCATGCAAGCACACATACCATATACACATACACTCACACACACACAGCTGTGAATAAACGTCCATCTGCACAGAATTAGAGCACACAGACTGCATGAGTGGACATTTTTGAATAATGGGTGTGTATTTGTGTATGTGTGTGTGTGTGTGTGTGTGTTCCGCACCGGCCTCTATGAACTAAACAAATCTAGTTTTATTGCTGTGTGAGCTGCCATGGAAAAGCAATTAGAGAAATGAGTGAACACTGGAGAGAGAGAGAGAGAGAGAGAGAGAGCGAGAGAGAGAGAGAGAGAGAGATGGACAGAGAGAGAATGGGAGAGAGGGATGGGAGATGGACAGAGAGAGAGATAGAGAGACAGATAGACAGACAGATGGACAGAGAGAGAGAGATGGACAGAGATTGAGACACACTAGGGTCAGTATACTTATAATGAAGAAAGTTCATCTGACCCACCATTTCTTCTTTCATCTCATCCTGCTCTCTCCATCCCATTTTCTCTCTTTCTCCCTCCCTCTCTCTCTTTCTCCCTCCTTCTCTCTCCTCTTTCCAGACAATATTTCTCAAATAAAGGAACTCCCCACTCTCCAAAGGTATTGGTAACAGGGAGTGAGGTGGGAGTGAGCTGAACTAACCTCAACTCTGTGACATGGCACATTCCTACTGCTAGCATCAGCAACTCTCAGGGCTAAAAATAGAACTCAAGATGGAAAGTTGTGGTCAGTGTGTCTGGTCTGTGTGTGTGTGTGTGTGTGTGTGTGTGTGTGTGTGTGTGTGTGTGTGTGTGTGTGTGTGTGTGTGTGTGTGTGTGTGTGTGTGTGTGTGTGTGTGTGTGTGCATGTGTGTGCGTGCGTGTGTGTGTGTGAGAGAGAGAGATGGAGAACGAGAAAGAGAGATGAGAGAGAGAGGTGGAGTGTTGTGTGTGTGAGAGAGAGAGATAGAGAGAAAAGAGAGAGAGAGATAAGTCCCAGTGTTGGCCAGAACAATAGAAGGAAGCAGGTTGCAAATCACTCAGACACATAACTCCCTATTATAACTGGATTTATGAGACAGAGCTAAGACCTAACAAGCGTCCACCATTAAACACACACACACACACACACACGCACACGCACGCGCACACGCACACGCACACAGCCATGAACGCAAACACACAGAGCCTACAGGCACGCACAAACGAATATACACAAATCTGTCCACTTTAGGTCAATGGTGTGTTTACTCTGCCCATTAGCTTCATTAAGTCCCAGCAGTACAGCCCACTCTCCCTCTCCATTGCTCATTCTCTTTCTCCCTCTCTCGCTCTCTACCTCTCTTTTCAGAAAGAGAAAGAGAGACGGTGCAGGAAGACACATGGAAAAGAGAAAGGTAGAAGAGACAGAGAGAGTGTATGTAGAGAACGGAGAGAGGGACAACGAGAGGTAGAGGACAGAGAGAGTGTATGAAGAGAGACAGGAGGGAACGGAGAGAGGGACAACGAGAGGCAGAGGACAGAGAGAGACACAGAAGCCTGTGAGAGAAGGGGACAGCTGGGCTGGGGAGAGGGAACATTTGAGGCGAGTGACAGGGGACAGCAGGAGAGGCGAAACCTGGTAATGGAGACAGAGGAAAGAGGAAAGGACAGCAGCTGTGAAGACCACACACCACTATCACCACACAAACTGGAGCCATAGGGTTGAAGCTGCAACAAGATGGGGAGCAGAACTTTATCTCTCTGCTCATTCTCAATATACAGACAATATACAGACAACAAATTCCAATTGGCGATACTAAAACTCTTAAACATCATCCTTAGCTCTGGTATCTTCCCCAATATTTGGAACCAAGGAATGACCACCCCAATCCACAAAAGTGAAGACAAATTTGACCCCAATAACTACAGTGGGATATGGGTCAACAGCAACCTTGGGAAAATCCTCTGCATTATCATTAACAGCAGACTCGTACATTTCCTCAGTGAAAACAATCTACTGAGCAAATGTCAAATTGGCTTTCTACCAAATCATCGTATGACAGACCACGTATTCACCCTGCACACCCTAATTGACAAACAAACAAAACAAAACAAAGACAAAGTCTACTCATAATCTGTTGATTTCAAAAAAAAATTCAATGTTTACACTCACAAAATGGTTAGAGCATTGGGCCAGTAACTGGAATGTCACTAGTTTCAATCCCTGAGGCAACAGGGTGAACAATCTGTTGTTGTGTCCTTGAGCAAGACACTTCCCCTAATTGCTCCAGGGTTGCTGTTGATAATGTAGTTGGGATATGCAAAAAACACATTTCCAATTAATACACACTTGTACATGTGTAAAATAGGACAAATATAAGCACCCACCAAATTGTTATGTATTGATTTTCTTCTAAATCGAATGTTAACATGGCAGACAAACACCAAACACTGACCTTTACCTGTTTGAGAGTTCCAGTGTTCTCCTGGTTCTCTGGGGAAGACAGGGAGAGAACAGGGACTTCTCATCCCCAGAATCTCCCTATTTCTTGGGCTGCATCTCCACTACACCTCCTGACCTGGAGTCTGGAAACACAGAGAGAGAGAGAGGAACAAGAAGGTAATGCATGTACAGAGACAGAACAGCAAATACATGTTCAAAGCAATTTATATTACTTTCTATCATGTCAAACTGTAACACTATGGTATATCTTAAACATAACAGTTTGGAGTACAATACACTGGTCATTCAGAGTTAAATGTACTTCCTTAAATGCTGTGTTCTGTGAAAGGAGAGAAGAGGAGACCACTGCCCCCCTTGAGACACTGCCACCTTAATATTCCTACAAAAATATACCCCCTATGCACGCACACACACACACACACACACACACACACACACACACACACGAGGGGAGATATCACAGTCTGTTTGTTTATCTCGACCATCTATAGCTTTGACTGCAGTCTCATCTGATGTGTGCGCTCTCTCACGAATTCAAAAATAGGTCACCTCAACATGAAACAACAGCATTCCCTGATCCACGTGCAAGTGGGAGAGAGGGAAAAGAGGAGAGAATGGAACGAGAAGGGAGGAGGGCCTCCCTGATAGCTTGCTTTCATAACCTTCCTGTCTCTTTTCCCCTCTTCCTCCCTTACGCTTTCAATATCCCATTTTCTATTTCACTCTCTCTCTTCACCTCTACCACTTTCTCTCTTTCCATTACCCTCTATCTCTGTATGTCAACCTTTATCTCTATCCCTATCTCCCTCCGTCCCCTCTCTCGCCTCTTTCTCCTCCTCTTATCAAGCACCATCCCACTCTAAATGATCAATATATTCTCTACAGTCTGATCACTGATTGATCACTGATACAATTCAGCTGATTGATTTTAGCCTTAGTTCTTCCTGCCCTATAGCACTGCACTGGGGTCAGTTCATTAAACCTGACAAAAATATATGTAACCTCTCTTCCTGCAGTTGCTTTAAAGTAACATTCAAGTGGTTCTGGAAGTTCTTCTCAGATGAGTATTTTGTTGCTTTGAAGCATCTATCAGCGTGTTTCTGATACAACCTCCCACATGAAAAAAATACTATAGTATACTATGGTATAAGTATTCACTGTAGTGTTTTAGCATATTTTTGTTGTTGTTGTAGAACCTCAGCAAAAGTACTACAGTGAATCTGTCTCTGATCTGTGGAAACGTCTTGGTCAAACCCTCTGGTCTGCCACAGTAGTTAGTACTCTATAGTAAACTGTAGTATTTTTCATGTGTGCTAACTGTAAAATGTGCTTTAGCTTATGAGGTTACTACTGATTTTGCCACATCCAGTTGCGATATTATAACAACAAATATGTTACACCAAACAGCAAACACTGTTTTATTCCCACGGACATAATTGCACATTACTGCACGCACGATGGATGTACTACGGTGTTTTCTTATTACGTTGCTGAATAATCGCCTCCCCAAAAACAAAACAAAAACAATAATAAATGCACCTAAAGCGACCAGTGGCGCTGTTTAACCTTCGCAGAGCTCAGCTTTAACGCACCCCTCAAGGTGTTTCTGAACCAGCCCAACATTCATATATACTGATATATGGTTAAGCTGCTACACATATGGGTGTGTGTCTGTCAAGTTCATCTTTTCAGGCTAATGTGGCTACCCTAATCTTATTGGGATGAGCAAGACGAGTTGGGACTATTCATTAGTCATCCATTATAATGATGAACAGATGAGACCAAGAATAACAAAGAAAGGATGCTCCACTCCCTACCCCCCTTTCAGTCTGTGTTTCCCAAAATATATATAATAAGGCCCCCCCCCCCCCCCTTGACTCCAAACTATCTTATTTATATGCTGCATATAAGAAAAAAAGCATAAAGCAGAAGATCCTCATAATGATCCTAATCATCCTAAACAGCCCTGAAGGAAGGGAGGAGTGAGGAGACACAAGGGCCTGTCCTCCTGTCTAGTCCTAGCAGGGAGCCTTCTGATAGCCAGATGGCCAAGCCCTGCCCTGGGGGGGGGGGTTCCATTTGTCATCCTGTTTTCATTGATCCCCAACTTTGGTAACCAGCTAGGTAATAAGTGGCACGCCTACCCACCCTGCTATTCTGTAGAGGTGAGAGAAGGAGGAGAGAGAGGAGGAAAGGAGAAGAGGTGGAGGAAGGAAGGAAGAGAGGGCAAGAGAGAGGAGAGGTAGGGAAGAGAAAGAGGAGGAGAAAAGAGGAGGAAGAGAGAGGATGATTTAAATATTTTATTTAACCTTTATTTAACTAGGCAAGTCAGTTAAGAACAAATTCTTATTTACAATGACGGACTACCAGAAGGCAAAAGGCCTCCTGCGGGGAAGGGGGCTGGGATTAAAATAATCAAAAATATATAAATATAGGACAGAACACACATCACGAGAAGAGAGACAACACAACACTACATAAAGAGAGACCTAAGACAACAACATAGCAAGGCAGCAACACATGACAACACAGCATGGTAGCAACACAACATGACAACAACATGGTAGCAGCACAAAACATGGTACAAACATTATTGGGCACAGACAACAGCACAAAGGGCAAGACGGTAGAGACAACAATATATCATGCAAAGCAACCACAACTGTCAGTAAGAGCGTCCATGATTGAGTCTTTGAATGAAGAGATTGAGATAAAACTGTCCAGTTTGAGTGATTGTTGCAGCTCGTTCCAGTCGCTAGATGCAGCGAACTGAAAAGATGAGTGACCCAGGGATGTGTGTGTTTTGGGGACCTAGAGAAGAGGTAGGGAAGAAACAGAAGAGGGAAGACAGACACACACAGCTCTGGCCCTGATTCTAGCCTTTGGAAGGCTTTACAGTTGTAACGTTCATAAAACGAGGTCGGACAACATGGCCTCTGCTCTGACATTGCACTGATCTGCCCCTGCACGTGTGTGCACACGCAAGCACAAACACACACAAACACACACACTCCCTCCCCTGTAGGATTTCTAATCAGTAGATGACATGTCACCCAGTGGTCTCTTCTGACGTAAACCCTGAGCTGTGTTAAGATTAGAATCTGGGTTATATTACTGGTAGATTATGGCTATGCCAGCATATGTCCTCTCCACAGGAGCACTCCCACTATTTGACACTATCACCATGACTTGGGGTTTGACAAATGGTGATGCAGGTTTGGGGTCATTTCCATTTAAATTCAATTGAATCAGAACGTAAACTGAAATTTTCCTTCTTTTTTCTTCATTGAACCCATCACTGCTGTAATGTTGGTCATCATGGTCATCATGACCAAGCTTGAAAGCGACAGTGTAAGTACAATTCCTCAACTGAGTTTTTACATCAGTGCAGAAGTGAGGAAATCAGGAGAGAAAGTGACTGGCAGAATGGGTGTTTTATGTGGAGGAAGAGGGCTGCAGTATGTATCTCAGATAGGGGGGAGTGAGGCCTAAGAGGGTTTTATAAATAGGCAACAACCAGTGGGTCTTGCGACGGGTATACAGAGATGGCCAGTTTAGTATAGAGTGCAGTGATGTGTCCTATAAGGAGCATTGGTGGCAAATCTGATGGCCTAGTGGTAAAGAACATCTAGCCCCTCGAGAGCAACCTTACCTGCCTTACCTTCATCCTTACCTTCCGATCTATAAATTACGTCTCTGTAATCTAGCATGGGTAGGATGGTCATCTGAATCAGGGTTAGCTTCCTACTGCCTGAGCTATGTTGTTGATGTAAATTGAGAAGAGCGTGGGGCCTAGGATTGAGCCTTGGGGCAGTTCTTTGGTGACAGGCAGTGGCTGACACAGCAGATGTTCTGACTTTATACACTGCACTCTTTGAGAGAGGTAGTTAGCAAACCAGGCCAAAGACCCCTCAGAGACATCAATACTCCTTAGCCAGCCCACAAGAATGGAATGGTGTACCGTATCAAAAACTTTGGCCAAGTCAATAAAAATAGCAGCACAACATTGCTTAGAATCAACAACAATGGTGACATCATCTAATGGCACAACCAAATGACCTGGATTGCAGTTGAGATTACATTAAAAGTACATAATGCAAGTTTGATCAATGCTGTTCGAGATTCTGCACAGATTATTATAGCAAATGTAGGGAACTCCACAGACCTGCAACATTTGCATGATATCTTGAACAACACCTTCCTAATATTGAGTGGCACTCCCACTTTTGGATTCAATCGGTCAAGGTATCAGCTCTACAAGGTGTCGAAAGCATTCCACAGGGATGCTGGCCCAAGTTGGCTCCAATGCTTCACAAAGTTGTGTCAAGATGGCTGGATGTCCTTTGGGTGGTGGACCATTCTTGATACACACGGGAAACTATTGGGCAGAACCTGGCACCTACTACGTTTAAAGGCACTTAAAACTTCTTGTCTTGCCAAGCCATGAGGTCGAAGGAATTGTCCTTAGAGCTCCGATACAGGATTGTGTCGAGGCACTGATCTGGGGAAGGGTAAAACATTTCTGCAGCATTGAAGGTCCCCAAGAACACAGCAGCCTCCATCATTCTTAAATGGAAGTAGCTTGGAACCACCAAGACTCTTCCTAGAGCTGGCCGCCAGGCCAAACTGAGCAATTCGGGGGAGAAGGGCCTTGTACAGGGAGGTGACCAAGAACCCAATGGTCACTCTGACAGAGCTCCAAAGCTTCTCTGTGGATATGGGAGAACCTTCCAGAAGGACAACCATCTCTGCAGCACTCCACCAATCAGGCCTTTATGGTAGTGTGGCCAGATGGAAGCCACTCCTCAGTAAAAATCACATGACAGCCCACTTGGAGTTTGCCAAAAGGCACCTAAAGGACTTTCAGACCATGAGAAACAAGATTCTCTGGTCTGATGAAACCAAGATTGAACTCTTTGTCCTGAATACCAAGCTTCGCGTCTGGAGGAAACCTGGCACCATCCCCACTGTGAAGCATGGTGGTGGCAGAATCCTGCTGTGGTGATGTTTTTCAGCGGCAGGGACTGGGAGACTAGTCAGGATCAAGGGAAATATGAACGGAGCAAAGTACAGAGAGATCATTGATGATGAAACCCTACTCCAGAGTGCAGTGCAGGAGTGGCTTCGGGAAAAGTCTCTGAATGTCCTTGAGTAGCCCAGCCAGAGCCTGGACTTGAACCCAATCTAACATCTCTGGAAAGAACTGAAAATAAATGTGTTGCGACGATCCCCATCCAACATGATAGAGCTTAAGAAAAACTGCAGAAAAATGTGTGAGAAACTCCGCAAATACAGGTGTGCCAAGCTTGTAGCTGTGATGTGGTAAGGTTGGACCCAGGTGAAAAGAAGAGACCAGACGAGGAATTAATGATTAAGGATAAACTTAATACTTAAAACAGTTGCCACAGGATCACAGTACACTTGAACAAACAACAAAAACTAAGACTCGAAAATAGGAAACGAACGCACACGGTAAACAATTCAAGCTCCTGCAATGGACAACAGAAAACACACCTCTTTAACAAGGACACAATCATGAAATAATAAGACACACCTGAGTCCAATAAAAGTCTCTAGGGCGGTCTCATCCGCACTCTGGTGCCAGGAGGACCCATGACAGTAGCGTCAAACCCAAGAATACTCGGGGCTGTAATCGCTGCTAAAAGTACCTCTACAAAGTACTGAGTAAAGGGTCTGAATACTTATGTAAATGTATTATTTCAGTTTTCTTTTTATTCTAAATTTGCAAAAATGTCCACAAACTTTGTCATTATGGGGTATTGTGTGGAGATTTATTAGGGGGAAAACAATTTAATCAATTATAGATTAAGGCTGTAACGTAACAAAATGTGGAAAAATTAAAGGGGTCTGAATACACTGTATTTACAGTAGGCAAACCTCAATATGTGGCCATAGATTGTTAAAATGGCGCCGATTGTGTTTTTTTGTTTGTTTATCTGCATTGTTTGTAACTTATTTTTTACTATTGTTGTACATAATGTTTCCGCTACAGTCTCTTATGACCGAAAATACCTTCTAGACATCAGGACTGCGATTACTCACCACGGACTAGCAGAATCCTTTTTCTTCTTTCACAACTCTGACGAGCCCGAGGCAGAAGATATACGGCTCCCTAGGGAACAGGCCCCAACCCCAGTGATCTGCGTGAAGAGGAGGTGGAGAAAGAGAGGTTGGAGGGCAGGCTGCCTTCTGAGGAATAGGTCGGCGATCGAATAAACCCCCACTCCCCTCAACTCTGTTTGCAAATATGCAATCGTTGGACAATAAATTGGACAAGTTATTGGGAAGATTAAACTACCAACGGGACATTAAAAACTGTAACATCTTATGCTTCATGGAGTCATGGTTGAATGACGACAATATCAAAATACAGCTGGCTGGTTATCTTTTTAAGGCTGCAGGGGCAGTATTGAGTAGCTTGGATGAAAAGGTGCCTATTGTAAACGGCGAGCTCCTCAGTCATAGTTGCTAATATTTGCACATTATTATAAGTATTGGATAGAAAACACTCTGAAGTTTCTAAAACTGTTTGAATTATGTCTGTGAGTATAACATAACTTATATAGCAGGCAAAAACCTGAGAAATTCCACTTCCTGTTTTTTTTCTGAGGTGGCAGATTTTCAACCAAGCTCTCATTGAAATTACAGTGAGATATGGATGAGTTTTCACTTCCAATGCCTTCCACTAGATGTCAACAGTCAATTGAACTTTGTCTGATGACTCTAATGTGAAGGGGGGTCGAATGACACAGGATATAGTCACCACTGCCACGAGTTGACCATGCATTCACCATGCGTGTTCACAGGGGAAGGACCTGCGTTCCACCGGTCATCTGAAGTCATTCTAATTCTCCGGTTGGAACGTTATTCAAGATATATGTAAACAACATTCTAAAGATTGATTCAGTACATCGGTTGACATCTTTCTACTGACTGTTACGGAACTTTTGGACATTTCGTCACGTTATAGTGGACGCGGTTTGTGACTTTGGAATTGTTTACCAAACGCGCTAACCAAAGTAGCTAATTGGACATAAATAACAGACATTTTCGAACAAATCAAGCATTTATTGTGGACCTGGGATTCCTAGGACTGCATTCTGATGAAGTTCATCAAAGGTAAGGAAACATTTATCATGTATTTTCTGATTTCTGTTGACTTCTGTTGGATTCTGTTCTGAGTGCCGTCTCAGATTATGGCATGTGTTGCTTTTTCTGTAAAGTTTTTTTGAAATCTGACACAGCGGTTGCATTAAGGAGAGGTATATCTATATTTCATGTGTATAACTTGTATTATTTCTGTTGAAACGATGTGGCTATGCAAAATCACTTGATGTTTTTGGAAATAGTAAATCTAATAAGCCAATGTAAACTCAGATTTTTTGCTATAAATATGAACTTTATCAAACAAAACATGCATGTATTGTGTAACATGAAGTCATATGAGTGTCATCTGATGAAGATAATTCAAGGTTAGTGATTCATTTGATCTTTATTTCTGCTTTTTGTGAATGCTGTATTTCGCTGGAAAATGGCTGTGCTTATTGTGGTTTGGTGGAGACCTAACATAATCGTTTGTAGTGCTTTCGCTGAAAAGCCTATTTGAAATCGGACACTTCGGTGGGATTAACAACAAGATGACCTTTAAAATGATTTAAGACACATGTATGTTTTAGGAATTGTAATTATGAGATTTCTGTAGTTTGAAATTGGCGCCCTCTATTTTCACTGGTAGTTGTCATATCAATCCCGGTATTGAGATTGCAGCCATAACAAGTTATACGATGTACCGGCAGGATAGAACAGCGGTGTCTGGTAAGACAAGGGGCGGCGGTTTATGTATTTTTGTAAACTACAGCTGGTGTACGATATCTAAGGAAGCCTAAGGAAGTCTCGAGCCTTTGCTCACCTGAGGTAGAGTTTCTCATGATAAGCTGCAGACCACATTAACTACCGAGAGAGTTCTCATCTATATTCTTTGTAGCTGTTTACATACCTTCACAGTCTGTGACTGGCACCAAGATAGCATTTAATGAGCAGAATTCCGCCATAAGCAAACAAGAAAATGCTCACCCACAGGCGGCATTCCTAGTAGCCGGGGACTTTAATGCAGGGAACCTTAAATCAGTTTTACCTAATTTCTATCAACATGTTAAATGTGCAACCAGAGGGAAAATAACTCTGGAACACCACATACACCACATACTCCACACACAGAGATGCATACAAAGCTCTCCATTGCTCTCCAGTTGGCAATCTGACCATAATTCTATCCTCTGTTTCCTGCTTACAAGCTAAAATTAATGCAGGAAGCAGCAGTGACTAGATCAATAAAAAAATTGTCATATGAAGCAGATGCTAAGCTACAGGACTGTTTTGCGAGCCCAGACTAGAACATGTTCCGGGATTCCTCCAATGGCATTGAGGAGTACACCACATCTGTCATTGGCTTCATCAATAAGTGCATCAATGACGTCATCCCCACAGTGACCGTACGTACATACCCCAACCAGAAACCATGGATTACAGGCAGCATCCACACTGAGCTAAAGGCTAGAGCTGCCGCTTTCAAGGAGCGGGACTCTAACCCGGAAGCTTATAAGAAATCCCGCTATGTCCTGCGACAAACCATCAAACAGGCAAAGCATCAAGACAGGACTAAGATGGAGTCTTACTACACTGGCTCTGACACTCATCGGATGTGGAAGGGCCTGCATAGCATTACAGACTACAAAGGGAAGCACAGCCGAGAGCTGCCCAGTGACACGAGCCTACCGGATGAGCTAAACTACTTCTATGCTCGCTTCGAGGCAAATAACACTGGAACATGCATGAGAGCACCAACTGTACCGGAAGACTGTGTGATCACGCTCTCCGTAGCCAATGAGTAAGACCTTTAGACAGGTCAACATTCACGAGGCCGCAGGGCCAGATGAATTACCAGGATGTGTACTGCGAGCATGCGCTTACCAACTAGCAAGTGTCTTCACTGACATTTTCAACATCTCCCTTTCAGAGATTGGAATGCCAACATGTTTTAAGCAGAACCACCATAGTGCCTGCGTCCAAGAACACTAAGGTAACCTGCCTAAACGACTACCGACTAGTAGCACTCACGTCTGTAGACATGAAGTGCTTTGAAAGGCTGGTCATGGCTCACATCAACACGATCATCCCAGAAACCCTAGACCCTCTCCAATATGCATACCGCCCCAACAGATCCACAGATGATGCTATCTCTATTGCACTCCACACTGCGCTTTCCCACCTGGACAAAAGGAACACCTATGTGAGAATGCTATTCATTGACTATAGCTCAGCGTTCAACACCAGAGTGCCCTCAAAGCTCATCAATAAGCTAAGGACCCTGGGACTAAACACCTCCTTCTGCAACTGGATCCTGGACTTCCTGACTGGCCGCCCCCCAGGTGGTAAGGGTAGGTAACAACACATCCACCACACTGATCCTCAACACAGGGGCCCCTCAGGGGTGCGTGCTCAGCCCCCTCCTGTACTCCCTGTTCACTCATGACCGGCACGACTCCAACACCATCATTAAGTTTACCAATGACACAACAGTTCTAGGTCTGATCACCGACAACAACGAGACAGCCTATAGGGAGGAGGTCAAAGACTTGGCCATGTGGTGCCAGGACAACAACCTCTCCCTCAACGTGTTCAAGACAAAGGAGATGATTGTGGACTACAGGAAAAAGAGGACCGAGCACGCCCCCATTCTCATCGACGGCTGCAGTGGAGCAGGTTGAGAGCTTCAAGTTCCTTGGTGTCCTCATCACCAACAAACTAACATGGTCCAAGCACGCAATGACAGTTGTGAAGCGGGCATGACAAAACCTATTCACCCTCAGGAGACTGAAAAGTTTTGGCATGGGTCCACAGATCCTCAAAAGGTTCTACAGCTGCACCATTGAGAGCTGGTTCCAGGATCAGCGTGGCAGATGTGTTGCTACCTTCTCTCACCATCTGGGGGCGGCCCGTCAGGAAGTCCAGGATCCCGTTGCAGAGGGAGTTGTTTAGTCCCAGGTTCCTTAGCTTAGTGATGAGCTTTGAGGGTACTCTGGTGTTGAACGCTGAGCTGTAGTCAATGAATAGCATTCTCACATACAGTAGGTGTTTCCTTGGGAAAAGGCAGTGTGGAGTGCAATAGAGATTGCATCATCTGTGGATCTGTTTGGGCGGTATGCAAATTGGAGTGGGTGTAGTGTTTTTGGGATAATGGTGTTGATGTGAGCCATTACCAGCATTTCAAAGCATTTCATGGCTACGGACGTGAGTGGCACGGGTCTGTAGTCATTTAGGCAGTTTGCCTTTGTGTTCTTGGGCATAGGGACTATGGCGGTCTGCTTGAAGCAATCAGGGACATGTTGAAAATGTCAGTGAAGACACCTGCCAGTTGGTCAGCACATGCCCGGAGCACACGTCCTGGTAATCCATCTGGCCCCGCAGCCTTGTGAATGTTGACCTGTTTAAAGGTCTTACTCACGTCGGCTACGGAGAGCGTGATCATACAGTCGTCCGGAACAGCTGATGCTCTCATGCATGCCTCAGTGTTGCTTGCCTCAAAGCGAGCATAGAAGTGATTTAGCTCGTCTGGTAGGCTTGTGTCACTAGACAGCTCGCGGCTGTGCTTCCCTTTGTAGTCTGTAATAGTTTGCAAGCCCTGCCACATCCGACGAGCGTCGGAGCCGGTGTAGTATGATTCAATCTTAGCCCTGTATTGACGCTTTGCTACCCTTTAGCTCGAATGTTGCCTGTAACCCATGGCTTCTGGTTGGGGTATGTGCGTACAGTCACTGTGGGGACGACGTCCTCAATGCACTTATTGATAAAGCCAGTGACTGATGTGGTGTATTCCTCAATGTCATCGGAAGAATCCCGGAACATGTTCCAGTCTGTGATAGCAAAACAGTCCTGTTGTTTAGCTTCTGCTTCATCTGACCATTTTTTATAGACCAAGTTACTGGTGCTTCCTGCTTTAATTTTTGCTTGTAAGCAGGAATCAGGAGGATAGAGTTGTGGTCGGATTTACCAAATGGAAGGCGAGGGAGAGCTCTGTACGCATCTCTGTGTGTGGAGTACAGGTGATCTAGAATTTCTTCCCTCTGGTTGCACATTTAACATGTTGATAGAGATTTGGTAGAACTGATTTAAGTTTCCTTGCATTAAAGTCTCCGGCCACTAGGAGCGCCGCCTCTGGGCCTCTGGGTGAGTGGGTTCCTGTTTGCTTATCTCCTTATACAGCTGGCTGAGTGCGGTCTTAGTGCCATCATCTGTCTGTGGTGGTAAATAAACAGCCACGAAAAGTATAGCTGAGAACTCTCTAGGCAAGTAGTGTGGCCTGCAATTTATCATAATATACTCTCCTTCAGGTGAGCAAAATCTAGAGACTTCCTTAGATTCTGTGCACCAGCTGTTGTTTACAAATATGCACAGACCGTCCCCCCTGGTCTTACCGGAGTGTGCTGTTCTATCCTGCCGATGCAGCGTGTATCCCGCTAGCTGAATATCCATGTCCCCATTCAGCCACAATTCCGTGAAACATAAGATATTACAGTTTTTGATGTCCCGTTGGTAGGATATTCGTGATCGTACCTCGTCTAGTTTATTGTCCAATGATTGCACGTTGGCGAGTAATATTGACAGTAACGGCAGCTTTCCTAGTTGTCTTCTGCGGGTCCGGAGGAGACATCCGGCTCTTCGTCCTCTGCGTCGCTTCCTTTTGCGAATAATTGGGATGTCTGCCCTGTGGGGTGTTTGGAGAATATCGTGTGAGTCCTGCTTGCTGCTGTTGTTGTTGAAAAAATCTTTGTCTAATCCGAGGTGAGTGATCGCTGTCCTAATATCTAGAAGCTATTTTCTGCCGTAAGATACGGTTGCAGAAACATTATGTACAAAATAATTTACAAATATCGCGAAAAAACCCCACATAATAGCACAATTGGTTAGGAGACCGTAAAACGGCTGCCATCTCCTCCGGCGCCATTTTTCCAACCATCACTAGCCAAACTGTCCACTGGGCAACGAGACACATCCCTCCATCCATCCTTCCATCTAACTCCCCTCTCACAGACAGACACTAAGCACCTGTGCCTAAACGGGCATGCAGGTTAGTTACTGCAGAGAGAGACATAGGAGTGAGAGTCAGAAAGGCAGAGAGAGACAGAGAAAGAGAGAGGAGGGAGAGAAGCAGAGAAAGAGAGCAAAAGAAAAAAGGAGAGAGCTGGGAGAGAGAGAAGCACTGCACATGGCTTACATAACTGTCATATCAACCCTCACAATACGTCAAACTAGTTTCCATCTTAACCCAGCCAGTCTCACTGTAGCCTACAAGCTCAATCAAACCCAAGAGTTACAGTAGCACAGATGGAACACAGACAGTAGCAAGCTAATGCAATTTCTATGTAGTGTTCCTTCCGCTTTGCAAGTCAATAGCTTTTCTAAAATATCTTTCTTTCTCTCTCTCTCTCTCTCCCTTCAACCTCTCCCTCTCTATGGCTATTGCTGCTATGCTGCAGTCATTTTCTAAGAAAGGGGGGTAGAGCAGCTTTGTTGCTATAATACGCCAGGCTATAATGCTTGCCCCACTTCCCCCTCTGCTTTCTGCTTTCTGCTTTCATTGTGTAAGCACAATATACATAAAACATGATTTGCCCGCTTCAATTTCTGACTTTTATTCAAAGGGGGATTTGGTGGCAGACAACATTAGAGCTAAATAGTCTCCTTTTGATCTCTGCAAAAAATAGTGAGAGAAAACAGGGAGACAGCCTGATAGAGAAAGAGCAAGAGAATCAAGAATGGAAAGAGAATGGAGCAAACAGTAGAGAATAGAGATGGAGCTGTGACCTCCAGACATTGAACACAGGACAACTGTCTATATGACTAATGAACTCCATTTATCATCTAGTTAATAGGAAGTGAAAGGAGACTGTGTTTGCCTGTACTACAGATGATAGCTACATCTATACCGTTACACTGACTGAATGGATCCCCTATGGCCATTGGACACTAGGATCTATCCTTGTTACTCTACATTAGGAATAGTAGATGGTATCCGCCTATGACCCTGTTACTTTGAGAATCTAAGGCCTTTCTTTCTTTCCTCCCTCCTTCCTACCTCCTTCCTTGTGCAACAACTATGGATCTAATCTCTCGTGGACAGACGCACGTAACATAAATGGCAGTAGCATCTGTGAACAGATTGTGGGATGTGACGACTAACTAGGAACTTTGTTCTGTTAAGCAGAATTTTGGTCACTGATCATTTGGACAAAACATGATTTCGCATCGTTCAAATTTTGGAAGGGGAGAGGACATTTGGCCCATAGATTTGCCCAAAACTGTCTGAGAGTGGAAACTGGCTGAGGGGTGGAGACTTGGCAAATCTGATTAGTATGTTTTCTCGAGGATCTGACACAATTATGCAAGATTTTAGTTGTGGGAATTACAGACCTAACAGCATTAACAACAGGTCTACTACATAGTTTCACCATTACCGTTCCCCTGTATATTATCCGTACCAGAGGGCATCAGGCTTGCTGATCATCAGTGGTTCTGAAGTGACGGTTTAGTATTACAACCTACCAGCAGAGGGTAGACTCTCAGACTCAATGCCCAATGGAAAAACACACAGGGCTAGAGTCAATCCGGTCCACAAAAGAGCCTCGTTATAGTGTGATAGACATCTAAAGGTCATTTCTGATTGAGCCAACATACATGTATGCAGCATTTAGCAGTCTCAGAAAACACGGGAACATTAATACTTAAATGTTGATCGGGCTTTTACCCTGGATCATCTGCCTGGATTGAATGTAGCTCCTAATTGCTCCTCAGAATCTCGACTCGTTCTTAGCGGATAATATAATGACGTTTTATGTGGTGTGTACTGTGATGAGCAACACACATAGAACACCTAAGAACAGTCTTCTCTGGAAAAGAAATAAAATGCACAATTACATTTCAGCGACATTTGAAAACCCATTTCAGTTGTTTCCAGGCCTTTGGCTTTCAAGACACCATCACAGCCTGGTAGCTATTGATTTTCTAATTCAATTCACTTCATCCAGCTCTTTTTTCTATCTCTCCTTTATTTAACCAAGAGGTCCCATGAGAGAGTATCTCTTTCCACGATAACCTGGACATTGTGACTTCATCATCCCCATTGTGATCTATTGGTCTGCTGTTAACAACCGATCAATACTTATCTTTTTTTCACTGTTCTTTTCTCTTCTCTTGTCTTCTCTCTTCTCCTCTCTTTTTTTCCTTTCCTCCCTTTCCTCTACGCCAGATATTCCCAAACTGGGGTACGCGCAATGCCGTCAGGGGTACGCCAAATAAATATCTTAACATTTACTAACAGTACATTTATATTTTCCAACAGGGCTATACATTTGGGTGAGTTTTTTTTTTGACTGAGTAGCCTCGTTTCACTGCCAAAAATAAAATGAAACTATCTAGTGTTCAGCGAAATAACAACACAACGTCAATACAGGTTGTAGTCAAATGATTAACATCCAATCATCCAATTAACCGGTACTCTCTCGCGGGAAACCTTCACTCTTGCGCAGACATTTAGAAATTAAACATGACAATATGAAAAACAAGCCACAGGAGTTTTTTGAGAGAGAATAAAGACGACTTTCGAGTAGTAAGACATGTATAAAAGCAACAGATACCCTTAATAAGAAGGGTCTAGAAGCGTCTTATATGGTGAGCTACCGAGTGGTTAGGACAGGCAAGCCCCATACTATCGTGGAGGACTTAATTCTTCCTGCTGTCGTGGACATGGCTGAGACAATCCTGGGGGGAAAGGCCCAAAAAACTATACAGACAATTCCTTCACTGTTTCACGACGCATCAGTGACATGGTAGGAGATGTTTTGAAACAATTTTTTTTTTTTTTTTGTACCTTTATTTAACTAGGCAAGTCAGTTAAGAACAAATTCTTATTCACAATGACGGCCTAGGAACAGTGGGTTAACTGCCTTGCTCAGAGGCAGAACAATTTTTTTTTACCTTGTCAGCTCGAGGATTCAATCTGGCAACCTTTCGGTTACTGGCCCAACGCTCTAACCACTCGGCTACCTGCCGCCCCACAATTACTGCTTCGCATACAAGCCAGTGAATTCTATGCGTTACAGCTAGATGAGTCAACAGACGTGGCGGCCAGGCACAGCTCCTGGTATATGTCCGTTACGTTTATGGGGGGGGGGGGGTCAATTAAGGAAGACATCCTCTTCTGCAAACCACTGGAAACCAGGACAACAGGAGAGGATATTTTTAAAGTACTAGACAGCTTTGTGACATCAAATGAACTTTGGTGGTCAAGATGTGTTGGTATCTGTACTGATGGCGCAAAAGCCATGACAGGGAGACATAGTGGAGTGGTAACGCTTGTGCAAGTGGTTGATCTCGACGCCACTTGCGTACACTGCAGCATCCACCGAGAGGCTATTGCTGCCAAGGGAATGCATGACAGCTTGAAAGATGTTTTGGACACTACAGTGAAAGTGGTTCTTTGTTAAAGCAAGGCCCCTGAACTCTCGTGTATTTTCTGCATTATGCAATGATATGGGCAGCGACCATGTAGCGCTTTTACAACATACAGAAGTGCGCTGGTTATTTAGGGGCAAAGTATTGACACATTTTTTTGAATTGAGAGACGAGCTTAACATTTTCTTCACTGACCATAATTTTCACTTGTCTGACCGCTTGCATGATGACGAGTTTCTCACACGACTGGCCTATCTGGGTGATGTTTTTTTCTCGCCTAAATGATCTGAATCTAGGATTACAGGGACTCTCCGCAACTATATCCAACGTGCGGGACAAAATTGTGGCTATGTGTCACGTCTGCTCCTGCTCCTCCCCTCTGGCATATGACGTCGCCAGAGTACTAACCACCGGTCCTGGGATTCATCATTACGCACAACTGGCCGTCATCATTACGCGCTCCCGTGAATCATTATGATTCACAACTGTACTCCATTTCCTTCATCATTTCCTCCCCTTTATATGTCACTCTCCCAGGTTCACTCATCAGTTGGTATTGTTCTTGTGTATCGGCGTTCTGCCTTATGTTAGTGTTGTGTTCTTGGTTTTGTTGTTTTATTAAAACGTTTCACCTGCACCTGCACCTGCTTCCAACACACCGCCCCATCATCATGATTAAGAAGTTGGAGCTCTTCTCTGTCTGCATTAACACGGACAACACACAGGTCTTTCCATCATTGTAGGATTTTTTTGTGTGCAAATGAACTTAAGCTTACAGACAATGTCAAATGTGATATAGTGAAGCACCTGAGTGAGTTGGGTGCGTAATTACGCAGGTACTTTCCCGAAACGGACGACACAAACAACTGGATTCGTTATCCTTTTCATGCCCTGCCTCCAGTTCACTTACCGATATCTGAACATGGGAGCCTCAACAAGGAGCCGCAACAAGCGGTTCTGTGAAAATGTAATTTAATCAGAAGCCACTGCCTGATTTCTGGATAGGGTTGAGTTTCTTGCCTTGGCAAATCACACTGAGACACTGATACCCTTTGCAACCACGTACCTATGTGAGGGTGGATTCTCGGCACTCACTAGCATGAAAACTAATGACAGGCACAGACTGTGTGTGGAAAATGATTTAAGACGGAGTCTCTCTCCAATACAACCCAACATGGCAGAGTTATGTCCATCCTTTCAAGCATACCCTTCTCAGTAACCTGTGGTGAGTTATTCACCATTTTTGATGAACAAATAAGGTTTATATGTAAGATGGCTAAATAAAGAGTAAAATGATTGATTATTATATTATTATTTGTCCTATAAGAGCCTTTTGTCACTTCCCACGAGCCGGGTTGTGATAAAAACTCATTCTTATGTTTAATAAATGTATCATATAGTGATGGCAAAAAACAACATTTGCAGCTGGAGGTTGAATGTTTGAAGGGGTACGGGACTATAAAAGTTAGGGAACCACTGCTCTACATTCTTCTTCTCTCCCCTTCTCTTCTCTTGTCTAAGTATTCTGTTAATTGTTCTTCTCCTCTCATCTGCTCTCCCCTAATCTTCTCCACTTTCCCCCCCTCTACTCCTCCCCCCCCTTCTCTTCTCCCAGAACGACAATGCAGCCTTGTCCAGTACCCCGAGGGCCTTCTCAGAGCTTTTCCAAATTCCTGGTACAATCCACCTGTCAGGGAATTCAGTCTGGAGGGAGGGAATAATTTTATTTCTGTTATGCATACCTCAGACACTGTACTTCTTCTTCTTCTCTGTCTTTTTCTCTGTCTTAGGGTATACCGTGTTGTGTGGAAGAATGTTTGAGACACTACGAGACCAGCTTAATCTCTCTCTCTCTCACACACACTAATTCTGACACGTTCGACTCCCTCTATTTCTGCTCAAAGACAGGGAGCAGAGATTGAGTTGCCATGGGGGCAAACCTGTCTGCATTTTCTCCATATATCTACTGTAGAAAACAGCTTGACTGAACAGTCATCACTGTATAGCACAGATCTAGTGAGCAGGCATCACTGGAGAAACCAGATCCCGCTGAACAGAACTGTACATCTGTCATCCACTTTGACTTTACTTTTAACTTCATAGTGAGGAAAAGAGATTCTACAGCTTGTCAAGATAAGCAACTGCAGTACTAAGACTGTCACGCCCTGGCCATAGAGAGGCTTTTATTCTCTATTTTGTGACTAGGGTGGGCATTCTATGTTTTTGTATTTCTTTGTTTTTGTTTCATGGTCCTCAATCAGGGACAGCTGTCTATCGTTGTCTCTGATTGAGAACCATACTTACAGTGCCTTGCGAAAGTATTCGGCCCCCTTGAACTTTGCAACCTTTTGCCACATTTCAGGCTTCAAACATAAAGATATAAAACTGTATTTTTTTGTGAAGAATCAACAACAAGTGGGACACCATCATGAAGTGGAATGACATTTATTGGATATTTCAAACTTTTTGAACAAATCAAAAACTGAAAAATTGGGCGTGCAAAATTATTCAGCCCCCTTAAGTTAATACTTTGTAGCGCCACCTTTTGCTGCGATTACAGCTGTAAGTCGCTTGGGGTATGTCTCCATCAGTTTTTCACATCGAGAGACTGAAATTTTTCCCCATTCCTCCTTGCAAAACAGCTCGAGCTCAGTGAGGTTGGATGGAGAGCATTTGTGAACAGCAGTTTTCAGTTCTTTCCACAGATTTTCGATTGGATTCAGGTCTGGACTTTGACTTGGCCATTCTAACACCTGGATATGTTTATTTTTGAACCATTCCATTGTAGATTTTGCTTTATGTTTTGGATCATTGTCTTGTTGGAAGACAAATCTCCGTCCCAGTCTCAGGTCTTTTGCAGACTCCATCAGGTTTTCTTCCAGAATGGTCCTGTATTTGGCTCCATCCATCTTCCCATCAATTTTAACCATCTTCCCTGTCCCTGCTGAAGAAAAGCAGGCCCAAACCATGATGATGCCACCACCATGTTTGACAGTGGGGATGTGTGTGTTCAGTGTGATGAGCTGTGTTGCTTTTACACCAAACATAACGTTTTGCAATGTTGCCAAAAAGTTCAATTTTGGTTTCATCTGACCAGAGCACCTTCTTCCACATGTTTGGTGTGTCTCCCAGGTGGCTTGTGGCAAACTTTAAACAACACTTTTATGGATATCTTTAAGAAATGGCTTTCTTCTTGCCACTCTTCCATAAAGGCCAGATTTGTGCAATATACGACTGATTGTTGTCCTATGGACAGAGTCTCCCACCTCAGCTGTAGATCTTTGCAGTTCATCCAGAGTGATCATGGGCCTCTTGGCTGCATCTCTGATCAGTCTTCTCCTTGTATGAGCTGAAAGTTTAGAGGGACGGCCAGGTCTTGGTAGATTTGCAGTGGTCTGATACTCCTTCCATTTCAATATTATCGCTTGCACAGTGCTCCTTGGGATGTTTAAAGCTTGGGAAATCTTTTTGTATCCAAATCCGTCTTTAAACTTCTTCACAACAGTATCTCGGACCCGGCTGGTGTGTTCCTTGTTCTTCATGATGCTCTCTGCGCTTTTAACGGACCTCTGAGACTATCACAGTGCAGGTGCATTCATACGGAGACTTGATTACACACAGGTGGATTGTATTTATCATCATTAGTCATTTAGGTCAACATTGAATCATTCAGAGATCCTCACTGAACTTCTGGAGAGAGTTTGCTGCACTGAAAGTAAAGGGGCTGAATAATTTTGCACGTCCAATTTTTCAGTTTTTGATTTGTTAAAAAAGTTTGAAATATCCAATAAATGTCGTTCCACTTCATGATTGTGTCCCACTTGTTGATTCTTCACAAAAAATACAGTTTTATATCTTTATGTTTGAAGCCTGAAATGTGGCAAAAGGTCGCAAAGTTCAAGGGTGCCGAATACTTTCGCAAGGCACTGTAGGTACCTCCTGCCCATATGGGTGAGTAGTGTGTGGGTAGTTGCTTTCTGTTTTGTGTTTTGCACCTGATGGAGCTGTTTCGGTTGTTCTTTTGTTACTTTGTATTTAGTGTTCAGTTCTATTTAATAAATGACAAACACATACCACGCTGCGCTTTGGTCCTCACCTTCTTCCACCAACGACCGTTACAAAGACCTTGAATAATTGTTGTGCAGAGGGTCCCTGGTTCAAACCCAGTCCAGGGAGGAATAAATTCTGCTACTTAATGCTTATCATTGAAATGACTAAATTAATAAATAATCTCTCAGCATTGTTGCAGTCAGTCTTGGAGGGAAAGTTATTCTACAGTAGTGTTCCAGGTCAGGTGTCTATTAGAACCATGGAAGACATCTGTGATACAGTAGGATGATGTCCTTGTATGAGATCAGAACCCACATTCATAACGCCTCAGAATAGGATTGCTGATTTGGGATCTGTCCATAAAATATGAATCAATATGATCTAAAATACAAAATGAATCCAAGATCAGCACTTCTATGATGAGATGTTTTATGAATACAGGCCCTGACCTCAGATCAGAATTAATCTAAGACGAGACTGAGTCCAGACTAGAGGACACGAGGAAGAGACAACAAAAGAGAAAAACAAAACCTGAGTGTTTACACCAAACCATATCATTATCTAAACAACCAGAGAAGTGAGCATAGGAGAGGGAGAGAGAAAGAAGTGAGAGAAAAATGTCCTTGGAGAGAGAGAAGAAAACAAGGGACCATGTCCAAGTTGTGTTCCGTCTCTCTGCTGGTTTAAAAGCCCTCTCCATCAAACCTGTGTGTGTGTGTGGGTGTGTCTGTGTCTGTGTGTGCTTGCATGTGTGTGTGTGAGCATGCGTGTGTCTGCTGTGGCTACAGTACAGTTTGTTACTTCATCACAATGAGTCAGGAGCTGTAAAACCTCAGGTCTTGTTCAATGACTCGCCTCAGCACATAGCTGGCCAGGACACTGCCTGACAGACAGGTCAGTACTTAATGTGAGTCCTACTGGAGTAGGAAGAAGCTAGGGACAGAGAAAGGGATAGAGGGTTGTCACTAGTTACTACAGCCACCAAGTCATAATTATGGCTAAATCCCTCATATTTCTACAATTTATCTTCTTAATATCCGATTGTAAATCTACCCCTTACCTTAACCTTAACCTTAATCAGACTGCTAACCTTATGCCTAACCCTAACCTTAAATTAAGACCAAAAAGCAAATTAGTGACTAGTAGAAACCGGGATAGAGGGATAGAGAGAGAAAGGGATAGCGAGGAACAAGAAGACTCAAGGGGAAAGAGAGTAAGTCAGACAAAGAGAGACATGAATGCCAGACACCACAGGAATGCTCATAAAGTGAAATTGTTTCTAAACTGTCATTTCTGGAGGAGCATCGGCCATTTCCTCTGTTTGTGCCTGGGGATGAGCTGTGGTCAGTATGTGTGTATGTGTGTTGTGTGTTGTGGTTGGTTACAGTCACTCCGCCTAAAGCAGGAATAATGAACAAGAGTAGTGATTAGAGGTCGACCGATTATGATTTTTCAACGCTGACACTTATACCGATTATCGGAAGACCAAAAATAATGACAATTACACTTATTGAATGAACACTTATTTTAACTTAATATAATACATCAATAAAATAAATGTAGCCTCAAATAAATAATGAAACATGTTCAATTTGGTTTAAATAATGCAAAAACAAAGTGTTGGAGAAGAAAGTAAAAGTGCAATATGTGCCATGTAAGAAAGCTAACGTTTAAGTTCCTTGCTCAGAACATGAGAACATATGAAAGCTGGTGGTTAATTTTAACAGTCTTCAATATTCCCAGGTAAGAAGTTTTAGGTTGTAGTTATTATAGGAATTATAGGACTATTTCTCTCTATACCATTTGTATTTCATGAACCTTTGACTATTGGGTGTTCTTATTAGAGGTCGACCGATTATGATTTTTCAACGCCGATACCGATACCGATTATTGGAGGACCAAAAAAGCTGATACCGATTAATCGGACAATGTTTTTATTTTTTTATTTGTAATAATGACAATTACAACAATACTGAATTAACACTTATTTTAACTTAATATAAAACATCAATAAAATCAATTTAGCCTCAAATAAATAATGAAACATGTTACATTTGGTTTAAATAATGCAAAAACAAAGTGTTGGAGAAGAAAGTAATATGTGCCATGTAAAAAAGCTAACGTTTCAGTTCCTTGCTCAGAACATGAGAACATATGAAAGCTGGTGGTTCCTTTTAACATGAGACTTCAATATTCCAAGGTAAGAAGTTTTAGGTTGTAGTGAATATAGTATTTATAGGACTATTTTTCTCTATACCATTTGTTTTTCATATAACTTTGACTATTGGCTGTTCTTATAGGCACTTTAGTATTGCCAGTGTAACAGTATAGCTTCCGTCCCCCTCCTTGCCCCTACCTGGGCTCGAACCAGGAACACATAGACAACAGCCACACTCAAAGCATCGTTACCCATCGCTCCACAAAAGCCGCAGCCCTGGCAGAGCAAGGGGAACAACTACTCCAAATCTAAAAGCGAGTGACGTTTAAAACAGTATTTGCGCACACCCAGCTAACTAGCTAGCCATTTCACATTGGTTACACCATGATCTAGAAGAAAAATAAACGCACACCTACCAAGACGAGGTGCTGGCTAGCGGAGTAGAAACTTGAAAATAAAAGAGAGCCGCACACTCTAGGAGCTCAGATGCAAAAATGTAACCAAATTTAATGGTTACACCAGCCATTAGGCTGATAGGCTTGAAGTCATAAACAGCGCTGTGCTTGCGAAGAGCTGCTGGCAAAACGCACGAAAGGGCTGTTTGAATGAATGATTATGGGCCTGCTGCTGCTCAGTCAGACTGCTCTATCAAAACAGACTTAATTATAACATAATAACACACAGAAATACGAGCCTTTGGTCATTAATATGATCGAATCCGGAAACTATAATTTCGAAAACAAAACGTTTATTATTTCAGTGAAATACGGAACCGTTCGGTATTTTATCTAACGGGTGGCATCCCCAAGTCTAAATATTATTGTTACATTGCACAACCTTCAATGTATGTCATAATTACGCAAAATTCTGGCAAACTGTTGCATATACCCTGACTCTGCGTGCAATGAACGCAAGAGAAATTACACAATTTCACCTGGTTAATATTGCCTGCTAAACTGGATCAGTAGTTATAACTAGTGATTATGATTGATTGTTTTTTTATAAGAAAGTTTAATGCTA